>NC_050087.2:8214446-8466085 GCF_009764565.3 Dermochelys coriacea
AACCGGGTGCACCACCGCCGGGTGTACCATGTGAATATGATGAAGCCATATTTTGCCAGGGGGAATGTGGTGTTGGCCATGTGTGGACATTGGGAGGAGCAGGGCGATGACCCTTTAGTAGATCTATTCCCTGGGACCAGAGCTGGTTCACCCCTGGAAACAATTCCCCTCTCGGATCAGCTAACCCCTGCCCAGCAAGCTGAGATCAGAGGGGTGCTGCATCCGTACTGACAGCTGTTTTCCACCAGCCTGGATGCACTAATCTGACTGTCCACCGGGTGCAGGCAGGGTCACACCTGCCAATAAGATGCTTCCCCCTTCCGAGTCACAGGGAAAACTGTTCAGGACCTGAAAAGAGAGGTCAGGGACATGCTGGCTTTGGGGGTGATCCAACCATCTGCCAGCCCTTGGGCCTCGCTGGTGGTGCTGGTCCCCAAAAAGGATGGGTTGATCCGGTTCTGTGTGGACTATCAGAAGCTCAATGCCCTCACTGTATCCAATGCCTACCCCATGCCCAGGCCTGATGAGCTCCTAGACAAACTGGGAGGAACTCGATACCTCACCACCAGGGACCTTACAAAGGGCTACTGGCAAGTGCCGCTGGATGCAGATGCCTAGCTGAAATCGGCCTTTATCACCCCTCTGGGGCTCTATGAGTTCCTGACCCTGCCTTTTGGCCTCAAGGGAGCGCCGGCCACTTTCCAGCACCTGGTGGATCAGCTACTGAGGGTGATGGAGAGTTTTGCCGTGGCGTATATTGATGACATCTGTGTCTTTAGCCAGACCTGGGAGGACCAGGTGTCCCAGGTTAGACAAGTGCTGGACCGACTCCAGGAGGCTGGGCTGACTGTAAAAGCGGAGAAGTGCAAGGTGGGGATGGCTGAAGTATCTTACCTGGGCCATCAGGTGGGGAACGGCCGCCTAAAGCCGGAATCAGCTAAGGTGGAAGTGATCAGAGACTGGCCCGCTCCCCACACCAAAAAGCAGGTCCAAGCCTTTATTGGGTAGGCAGGATACTACCGAAGGTTTGTGTCCCGCTTTAGCACCATAGCCACCCCCATCACCGAGCTATGCAAGAAGGGGAAGCCAGACAAGGTGGTCTGAACCGAGCAGTGCCAGGAGGCTTTCCGGGCACTGAAGGAGGCTCTGGCCAGTGGCCCAGTTTTGGCAAACCCAGACTTTGACAAGCCCTTTATGGTGTTCACAGATGCCTCAGACACGGGACTGGGGGCGGTGTTAATGCAGGAGGATGAAAAGGGGGAGAGACACCCCATCATGTACCTGAGCAGCAAGTTGCTTCTCTGGGAGCAACACTACGCGGCCATCAAGAAGGAGTGCCTGGCCATGGTGTGGGCCTTCAAGAAACTAGAGCTATATCTCTTTGGGCGACACTTCACCGTGTATACCAACCACTCTCCCCTGACCTGGCTGCACCAGATGAAAGGAGCCAACGCCAAACTCCTGAGGTGGAGCCTGCTCCTGCAGGATTATGACATGGACGTGGCCACGTGAAGGGAAGTGCCAACATGATAGCGGATGCGTTGTCTCAGAGAGGGGGCCCTGAACTTCCCTAGGTCACTGGTCAGAGTGACCCCGCTCAGTTCAGTTTCGAAGGGGGGAGAGATGTGACACAGCAGGGAGGGGGGAGTGTTGACCTGGTAATGTGGCAGGGGAGTTTCACTCTCTGTGGATGGGATACCTGGGAGCCTGTAACCTGATCCAGGAGGATGAGGGGGAGGTAACACCTCTGCCCTGGGAATGTGGACAAAAGGCTGCTGGAGAGAGCCTGCTGGGGAGAGGAGGTTAGTTTCAGTTTGGTGCTGGGTGGTGGAACGCAGGGAACCCCAGGGCCAGGATCTAAGCTCCCTGCTCCCCCAGAAGGACTTGACTGAGGGGTCCTGGTTGTACCCCCAAGCTCTGTTTTAGACTGTGTTCCTATTGTCCAATAAACCTTCCATTTTACTGGATGGCTGACAGTTACAGTGAATCCCAGGAAGAGGGGTGCAGGCCCCGGACTCCCCCACACTCCGTGACACCCCCATCCCCAGCTGTCCCATCTGGACCACCCTGAGCGGGAAGCCTGTAGTGTGCTGGATGCTAAGCAAGCCCAGCTGCTGTGTTGAGGGAGTCCAAGGAACCAGAAGCTCCTGTTGGTGATGCAGAACCAGAGCAAGGAGCAGCAAGGAGCCTTCTGGCCTCACTCTATCTGCTTCTGCCTGATGCAGAGCCCAGAAAAAGGTTTCGTGGAACCCATTGACCCCATTCCTGGACCAGCTGCAGCAGGAAGGGACCGTGAAGGTAGGGCAAGGCTGCTGGACAAGGCTGTGGAGCAGCAGGGGTCTGTGCCCTCCACTACTTCTGGCGACATGCCTCTAGTAGGGGAACGGGATGTGGGCTTGGGAAAGACATCCAGATATTCCCCATATAACCACTGCAGGGGAAGATGTCCTGGGCCTAATGGAGCATTACAGGAACAAAGAAAGGCAGGCAGGCAGCAGGCCCAGTGGAGGCTCCATGCTGGTTCACGGCTGTGGCTCCAACACGGATCGGCACAAGGTCAGCACCCAGAGCACTAGTAAAATAGCCGGGACAACTGGGCACTCCCTCTATCGGCCGATGCCTTTGGAACAACCCCTTCAGGAATCCCCATCTCCAAGGGCCACTGTCAGTTCCTGGGTTTCATTTGCCCCAACCCAGCTGGGTTGGGCAGGCTGCTGTGGCAGAACTCCATGCAGGTGGGTCCTTCCTCCCTGAGTAGTGGGTGGTATCAGATGTTGAGGAGAACAGGTGCCCAGGGCTGAGCCCTTGCCACAGGAGAAGGCCCCATGGGAGATGGGGCTCCTGAAGGGGAGAGCATGCTTATTTGCATGCACAAGTGTGGGAACTAAGGGTGCTGGGGGTGCTGCAGCACCCCCAGGTTTACACAGGGCTCTGCTCCTGGTCCTGTACATAGGCTACTGGCCCTATGCCTGGGGTCCTGGCTGCCACTCAGCGCCTGGGGTCCTGGTTGCCACCCTGCATCCAGGATCCCGGCTGCCAGCCCCCCGCCCAGGGTCCCGGTTGCTGGCCCCATGCCCAGGGCTCTGCTGCTGGCCCTGCACCTGTGGCTCCGTTCCTGGCTCCATGCCTGTCCCCAGCTCTGGTTCCAGCCTTGGCCCCCTTACCCCTGTCCAGGTCCCCCCCTCTCAGAAGACACGGCCCTGCTCCGGCCCCAACTGGGGGGAGTGGGTGGGCTTGCAGCACCCTCACTATTAAAAGTGTTCCAGCACCACTGGGCCCCCCAGCTGTCTGTCTGAGCTCCAGACCCACATCCTGAGAGGGGGAGGATGAGTTCCCAGAGGTGCAGCGAACAGCAATCTCTCACCTTAGCACTGGCTAGGAGGGCTCCTGGCCAGGGCAGAAGTTGCTAAGCCAGACCCTTTTGTCTCAGGTCCCAGTTGAGCTCCCGCTGCTGGTCGCCCACTGGACTGCTGGGAGAAAACCCAGTGCTGGGTCTCTGGGTATTTTAAGCCTCCAGACCCTGAACAGAGCCCAGCCACTGCCCCAGTGTTGGGGTGCTCAGGCCCACGCTGAGGACACAGACCCTCTGTCTAGCGCCGTCTGCTGAGAGCTGGCACCCGCTGTCCAGCTGCCGAGCCCCATGGCACAGCGCTGACCCTTCAGGCATGCCCAGAGCTTAAACAGACCCTCTCCCAGAACTCCACCCCCAGGGGCAGGCCTGCTGAAAACACATCCACCCTCTGACACAGTTGTACTCTGTAATAGCACCGAGAATAACCGATTGGCAACCTGACCCCCCACCCCCACCCCCCGCCCATGGTGTCAGCCACTCAGCCTCCCCAAGTCATCACAGGCCCCCGCCAGGTGACTGCCTTGCCAAGCAACCTCACCCCAGTAGACCCGTTTGGCTGTCCCTGGTCCAGAGATATTCCCTCTCAATGGGAGAGCTCGGGAAGCCAACAACTGTCTTTCGTTAGCTCCCGAATTCTAGCTCAGGCTGGAGGTCCGGGGACTTTGGAAAGATCAAGCTGAGCCTCACACCCAAACTAGCCATCACAGCCTGATGTGGCCATCCAGAGTTCATAATCACCCACAGCACTCACAGCCGGTGCCGCCAGACTCCCTGGCTTGTCCCCCCTTCGCAGACCAGCAAGGTGACAATGATCCCCGGTGACCTGACGGTCCCCGTGCACTGACTCTGTCCTGCACACATGCTGCATATAGAAGCATGGCAGCATGTGGCCCCTGCACAGGTGAATAGTGCGTCTAGCCCCTGCGGCACCAGCGCAGAACAATGGCCTGGTGTGGCCAGGGGCGTTATTGCTCTATTATTGTCTCCTGCGGTGCCCCCAATCTTCCAGGTCCCTGCCCCAAAGAGCAAGTGATCTGCAGCCTAAGTTCCCTGTAAGCTGCTTGGCCCACGCAGCAGACTCTCAAGGGACACGCAGGCAGAGAGAGGAGCCCCTCCCCTGGCTTAGCCCAGCCCCACTGGAGCTGCCAGGGAGAGGAGCCCTTCCCCTGGCCCAGCCCGGCCCAAGCCCACCGGAGCTGCTGAGGAGAGGAGCCCCTCCCCCAGCCAGGTGCTGGATGCCTGGTGCTCCAGGCAGCTCCATCATTAACCATCCAAAGAACCCTCTAGGTTCTTTGACCCCCCCATTGCCAGGGGGTCTGAGCCCTCCAGG
This sequence comes from Dermochelys coriacea, assembly GCF_009764565.3. NCBI lineage: Eukaryota > Metazoa > Chordata > Testudines > Dermochelyidae > Dermochelys > Dermochelys coriacea. The sequence goes on from NC_050087.2 coordinate 8,219,129, forward strand.
GAGCTGGGGAGTTTGAAGCCATGGTGAAGGTGGGGCTCCCAATGCCAGTGGGATGGGCCCCAGTGCTCAGCACTCCCATGCCCCAGCACTGTACAAACACTAGCTGCTGCCCCCCAAAGAGGCCAGGGAATGAACATTACTGCCTCCTTTTACCAGTGGAAACTGAGGCCCGTGGACAATGAGGCCGATGTCCCTTGATCCTGGTGGCAACGGGAGATGGGAGCCACTTTGGAAAGTCTGATTGGGTGTGAAGTGCTCAAGGCTGCAGAGCGCATGAGGAATTAGGACCCAGGTGTCCGGGCTCCCAGGACTGTGCTCAAACAGCCAGCCCTTGCTCCCCAGTGCATAGGGAAGCTCAGGGCATTTCTTTGAATTCCAAGGGCCCAGCCTCACTGCACAGGGCAGCACAGCTCTTTATAGAATCACCAGGCCATGCTTAAGCAGCCCCCATGACTCCCACTCCTCCATGGCAGGGGCACAAGCACCCCCCCCCCGCGTCTGTCTCCTTTAACCCACCGCCATGATGCAGCTACCTCTGGGATGGGATGCGGCAGCTGTTTAATGACACTCAGCAAGATAGGAGCTCAGGGCAGGAAGCGGAGGAGAGTCCTCTGGGCTGAGTTGGGGTGGGGCACTTAGAGATTCCCAGAGTCCAAGGCTAAAAGGGACCGGTGTGGTTACCTAGCCTGACCTCCTGCACAGCACAGGCCCTACCAGTGCCCTGAGTTAATTCATGTGGACCTAGAGCAGACCTGTGAGAAAAACACTCAGTCTCCATTTAACAATGGTTAGTGATGGAGGAGCCACCAGGACCCTGTGGATGGTCCCGCGGGTGATTCCCCTCACTCGCCTGAGGTGACTCAGTGAGTCTGTGACCTTTTGCTCTCACTGCTAGACCATGCAGTGACTAGCACCCAGTTGCCCACAGCTCTGGAAATAGAGGAGCTGATGAAGATCCAGGAACCGGTGGGCAGAGGGACGGGCCCATGATGCAAATTGTAGCCACTTCCCATTGGCTGGGGAATGGGGTCTGCCAGCCAACATCTGCTCTGGGACACCCCTGGCTCTCTCTGTGTGGGCTGCTGGGGCCGACAGGAGTCATTGCAGAGCTGGGGAGCCCTGAGTCTGTGGAGAACTTGCTGCTCACCCACCAGGTGCCAGGGCTAAGCTAGGCAGCACCATGGGTGTCTGGCAGCGAGTCATGGATTCATGGCCAGAGGGCCCATTCTGATCAGAGAGCCCAGCCCATTGCTGTGGCACGCCAGTTCAGACGGAGATGCCCAGTGTCAAGGCGAATCCCCCGTGTCCCCACTGAGAAGTTTTCTGGGGGAATCCCCCTCCCGGGTTTTGCACCTGGCTCCCAGTCTGGCTCTGACGCCCATCAGTCCCAGCCGTCACTCCCTGCTGGAATGATGCTCTGCGCTTCAGCAGCACATTCCCCAGAAGAGCTGAAATTGCTGTACAAAGGGGGTGCATCTGACTATCCCCCCAGTGCAGGGGGGAAGCTGGGGCAGGGCCTTGCCCATGGGCACACAGTGGGTGCAGGACCCAAGAGCCCTGGCTTCTCTGCTGTGAGCACTATCCATCCTGCCTCTCAAACACGTGAGAGCTGTGCTGAGCCCCAGCTCCCCCCCCGCCACACGGACTGTGGGGTACAGAGCATTCAGGGGGCTGAGCACCATGGCAACTCCCTACTCAGCTGTGTGGGGATGTCAGTTCCTGACCCCCAGGACTCCTTCCCCCAGCTGGGACACTAGGGCCAAGCAAAACCCCAGGGCACCCGGCACCACGGTCCTAGGTACAGACTGGCCAAGAATGGGGCCCAACCCCCATCCCATTCCTACAAGCGAAGTGTGGACAGGCCAGAGCGGCAACCCCAGTGGGACATGTTCCCCCAGACCCATTGCCTCTGGGGCTCCGCTGGTGTCTGGGCCTCCAGTACAAACAGAGACCAATAGGAACCAAGAATGGGATCTCCTAGGATCTCCAGGCAGGTTACTATTCTCCACCGCCACTCCCACCCCCCCCATGGGACCTGCCAGTAAGATTTCCCCTCCCAGCCCTGTGTGGAGAGAACACCCATAGAAGGTGACAGGGGACTCAGTCAGCTGCTGGGCATTGTGCCAACACTCCCAGCTTGGCTAGGGGGCTGCTTTATACGGTCAGGAGCTGCAGCTCAGCCTGTTCACATTAACCTTTTGAGAGCCAGTGGGGGTGGATTTGGGGGTGCCATGGGGATCATGCTCCTCCTCCTTTCCCTGATGGCTACCAGGGCTGCACTTCAGACAGCACCAGAGAAAATCCCATCAGCCCCTGATGCCAGGACTGAATGCAGAGATTGGGATTTTGCAATGGGCTCCCACCCTGACTCTGTTCCTCCTGGCCCCAGTGTTGTGGGCACCGCATCCCCATGGGGGCCCCCACATCTCCATCACCACCTCCTGCTGCTCCCTGCACTGGGATGTGTGTGTCAGGCATAGGAGTTGGCCTGGCTGGCTCCAGTCCAGTGGGGAGATCCTCTCTGCAGAGGGGATTCTCTGAATCTAGGCCTTCACACCAGCTCAGTGGAATGAGGGTGACATCAAGACCGGTCACTAGAGGGCAGACGCAGGGACCCAGTTTGACAGAATGTACTTCTGTGCCCACACCCTACACGCTATTATACAAGTCTGTGTACAACGTATGCTTTGTGAGGTATCAGCTGAAAAATCGTAACTTGTTGATCATTATTGTCCTGGTAAAATATGTGTGGCAACATTGTATGGGAAGTTATAAATTCCCCTGTATGGTGTTATCAACACATGCCTGAGGTTGGCAAACCCATCTGCCCCAAATAGAGGAATGCATACTCTGCTTGATTTACATTTAAGCACTAAGCAGAGTCATGAAGCAGGAAGGGAAACAAAGGAAGCTGAAACAGATGAGGAAAAAGCAGCAGGGAACATCCTTCCACATAGACTCTTTGTCTCCTGAATCTCAACTGGAAATGTTTTTCAAGGGGGGACAAACAGCCCAAGACACTTTCTTTCCCTGCCTATCACATTCATGGTACCTGAAGCAACAAGACAAAGGAAGCATTTATTGGGTTCTGGGAGAAGGGGTCCTGACTGAAGAAGTTTGGTCAGGGACAGTGCTGGAGCACCTGAGGATAAAACTTTGTATTGAGCTTAACATAGTTTAAGTTAGGCACCAGTTGCGTTTTATCTTTATTTTTCTTGCAACTGTTTCTGGCTTTTATGCCTCATTACTTGTACTCACTTAAAAACCCCACTTTGTAGTTAATGACCTTGTTTTATTGTTTTATCTGACCCAGTGTGCTTAAACTGAAGTGTTTGGGAAACTGCATTTGGGATGGCAAGTTATGTGCATATTGTTTCTATTAGGAAAATAACGGCCTTCATAGAAACTTGTGTTGTCAGAAGAGGGCTGGGCAGTAGTGGAGATTTCTGGGGGGAAATCTGGGACTGGGGCTGTGTTGGGGTCACTCTGCAGTCTAACCCAGGCTGGTAAGAGCAAAGGCGTGGCTACAGCCCACACACAGGCATAGCTGGGAGTGATTTGTACGCTGGAGACTGTTTGTGAACAGTCCAAGCTGGAGGCTACAGCAGCAAGCATTGTAAAGGGCATCCCGGGTAAGAGGGCAGGTGTGGCACAGCTACTCATTAGTCTGGATTGTATCCTGGTATGTCACACCCAGTTAGGGGTCATGGAGGGACTGCTACAGGGCCCTCCTCCAACACACACGCCTGGCCAGCAGCTCCCTGTCTCTACTGCCTGTCTCAGCCCTGTGGCATCTCCCAGGGTCCATCTACACTGAAATAAAACCTGTGGCATTGAGCCTCAGAACCCAGCTCAGCTGATTTGGGTTGCGGGGCTTGGGCTGCGGGGCTAAAATTGCAGTGCAGATGTTCCCATGTTGGCTGGAGCCTGGGCTCTGAGATCCTCCCCCATCGTGAGGGCCAGGGCCTGGGTGCCAGCAACTTTCATGCCCCGCAGCCTAAGCCCCGCAGCGTAAGCCCATGAGACCGAGTTGGCTGAGCTAGGCCAGCAGCGGGTTTTGTTTTGCAGTGTAGACAGGCCCACAAGGCTCTGGCCTAGGACTGAAAAGAAACAGATACAGAGAGTCCCAGAGATGGCTCCTGCTGCAGCCTGGCTGAAGGGAGCAATGGCACTGGCCAGTCCTAATGCTGTGTAACCATTTGCTTCTCTGTGCTAATGCGGGTCCAGCAGCTTCAGACAATGATCGTGTTTTCAGAAGCTGCCTTGCTCCTGCAGATACTCCAGAGAGCAACAGAACAAGCCTCCCACAGGGAAGCTCATTACACTGAGAGTCAGGGATTGCTAGCACCTGAGGGCCATCTCCTCTGGGGGAGACCATGGACCTGCTTCTGTAGAACTGTGTGCAGTGAGCCCCACCAGCCCCTTCCCAACCTCCCCCCAGGACCTGCCCCCCCTTCCCAGCCTCGCCCTGGGAATGGGTGCTCAGAGGCAGGCTCTGGGGAAGGGATGGGTGCTCAGACGCAGGTTGCAGGGAAGGGACGGATGCTTGGGTGCCGGCTGAAGGGAGGGGACAGGCGTTAAGGGGAAGGGATGGGCACTCAGACACAGGCTGCAGGGAAGGGACAGATGCTCAGAGGCAGGCTGCAGGGAGGGGACAGGTGGTCAGGTTGCAGGGAGGGGATGGGCGCTCAGATGCAGGCTGCAGGGAGGGGACGGGTGCTTGGGTGAGGGCTGCAGAGAGGGGATGGGCATTCAGACGCGGGCTGCGGGCTGCAGGGAAGGGACGGGTGCTCAGACGCGGGCTGCAGGGAGGGAACTGGCACTCAGATGCGGGCTGCAGGGAGAGGACAGGCGCTCAGATTGCAGGGAGGCGACGGGCGCTCAGACGTAGGCTGCAGGGAGGCGCCAGGCGCTCAGACGCAGGCTGCCGGGAGAGGACGGGCGCTCAGATTGCAGGGAGGGGATGGGTGCTCAGATGCAGGCTGCAGGGAGAGGACGGGCGCTCAGATTGCAGGGAGGGGATGGGTGCTCAGATGCAGGCTGCAGGGAGGGGATGGGCGCTCAGACGCAGGCTGCAGGGAGGGGACGGGCGCTCAGATGCTGCAGGGAGGGGATGGGCGCTCAGATGCAGGCTGCAGGGAGGCAACGGGCGCTCAGACGCGGGCTGCAGGGAGGAGACGGGCGCTCAGACACAGGCTGCAGGAAAGGGACGGGTGCTCGGGCTCGGGCTGCCGGGAAGGGACGGGCGCTCAGATGCAGGCTGCCAGGAAGGGACGGGCGCTCCGGCGCGGACTGTGGGGAAGGGATGGGCGCTCAGGTGCGGGCTCTGGGGATGGGATGGGCACTCAGAGGCAGGCTGCAGGGAAGGGACGGGCGCTCAGATGCGGGCTGAAGGGAGGGGACGGGCGTTAAGGGCAAGGGATGGGCACTCAGAGGCAGGCTGCAGGGAGGGGACGGGCGCTCAGGCGCCAGCTGCAGGGAGGGGAGGGCGCTCAGGCTGCAGGGAGGGGACAGGCACTCAGGGGAAGGGACGGGTGGTCAGACACCGGCTGCAGGTAGGGGAGGGCGCTCAGGCGCCCGCTGCAGGGAGGGGAGGGCGCTCAGGCGCGGGCTGTGGTCCGAGCTGGGTTCTGCAGTGTGGGCATTGGCACTGTAAGAGGCAGTGCTCTCACCTGCGCTGGGTCCGGTCATTGTGCGGTTTCCTGTCGGTCTCCGGCACAGAAGGCAGCACTCAGACAACGACTGTTGAGGCCCTGCTGCTGCTTTGCAGCCATTTCACCTCTGTTGCCTGCGCAATGAGGATGCTTTTGTTCCAGCCTGTGGGAGGGTTCGGGAGCGAGGTACCCCCGTTGTCAGTCCTCCTCTCTGGGCACAGGAGTCACTGTGACTGACTGTACCCATGGATTCACCCCTTGTGCGCTATTGTCATAATCTTTGTACAAGGATGCCTGGGGAGGGCTCCTCTGAAAACTCATCATTTGCTGGTCGCTGTTGTCTTGGTAAATGTGGGTGGCAACATTGCTGAAGTTATAAGATTGCACAGCATCGTATTATTAGCACATGTTCCAAACCACAGCGCTGCGCAAACAGCTGTTGGCAACCAGCTCTGTCCTTAGCAAAGGTGTGACACTGTCCCTCCAAAGAGCACCCTGTAACTCTCAGAGCCATCATAGTTGTGATATTTCATACAAAGCTTGCCATGTAAGGTATGATTTGAAAAGTCATGATCTGCTGGAACCCATTGTTCTGCCCAAATATGTCTACCACTGGTGTGTATGAGATTTTGCTGTTTGTGCAGGGAGCTGGGAGCCCCAGGGCGCCCTGTTTAACCCTGGGACTCGGTGCCTCGCCAAGAGGCCCTGCAATGAGCGTTGGGCTGAAACCCAGCCAGCTTGTTTAACATCCGGCCCAGAACAGCATCAGATGGAGCGAGCAGGCCAAACTGAAAGCAGAGCCACTCCCCAAGCCCCTGGGAAAGATTGACCTGCCTTGTGGGGCGGGTGTGCAATTCCTAGCTTCTCCCTCCCTCCGCCTGCTGTTAACGGGAGGGAAACAGAGACTGCAATAAACCCCTCTGGTAGGAACGAGCCTGCACCGCTGGGGAATGGAGCCACCCGGAGCAGATTAAAAGACCTAGTCCCAGGAGCCAGGGCAAGCGCTCTCCTCTGGGCAGCGGTTGGGGACGGCATGCAGGGCGGGCCCAGGGTTCTCATCCTGGCGCTTCAGCTGCTAGTTACCTAGGGCCTCCTTTTCTGCAGCGCTGAGTCCCACAGCTGCACTGAAGTCACTGGGGCAGATCCACTGCTCGTGTAAGTGACCATGGCTCCATGAATGGGGCTGGAGAATGTGCTGTGCCCCTGAACAGGGCTGGGACAAACTGCCCCAGCTGAGGTCTGCCCTGATGGGAGCTGTGGGGAGCCCAGTGTACTGGAAGCTGCTGCTGCCCCTGGGTTTCTGATGGAGAATGTGAGGTGATGGGGGGGCAATTCAGCACAAACAGCTCCTCTCGATTTCCTCCCAGCCACCCCAGCATGCCTGGGGACTCTCCTCCCCAATCAATCAAAGCCCAAGACGGGGATCTGAAGCTCGACATGAAGTTAATCCTCCGCAAGCTGATGTAACCCATGCACCTTCTGGGTGTGGTGTTGTGTCCCATCTAGTGGCACCGAGACCATTAGAGAGAGTGATAAAATGAGTCTGTTCTACAGCCTTCGCTAACAGCCAGTTGGCTTTTAGCTCATGCAATAGAGGCTCATGCACTAAGCTCCAGAGGCCCCAGGTTTGATCCCCACCCACCGACGACTGGGGTCTGTCGTTGTTACACTGACATGGCTGACAAGTGGCAGCAGGAAGGATTTCCACTGAGCGTTAAGGGAAAGGAACTTGCTGGCTGTGGCACGGTGCAGCCATCTGGTTTGCACACCAGGAAAGGAACATGGAGAAGAGCTCCAGCCCTGGCTGCATCCCCAGCTCTTGTCTTGGCCTTGTAAAAGGCTAACATATGTAGTGCGAGGTTTTAAAGCTAACACACCATGTTCTGGGCCTGGAGCAGAGGCTGGGAAGTGTTCCCAATAAAAAACAGCGCTGGGATCCCTGTAATCAGCACCAGAGTGCAGGGGGAGGGGAGGGAGCTGGAGGGCCTTTGAAAACACAGACAGCTTGATGCCAGCCTTCCCTGGCTGCATGAAGCTATTCCTCCAGAACCATGCCACAAAGGGCCCAGTCCTGCAATGGGACAGCAGGAGGGTTGGTAGCTCTATCCTCCTGTTCTACAGAGGGGGAAACTGAGGCACAGAGATGGGCAACGTCAGGGCTCAGCTGGGGATGGAGCCTGTCAGATCCTCACTAGCTGCTGTGCGGTGCTAGCGCTTGTGTCTGCTCCAGGTATAAACACAGGCACCCTGTGCAGGTCCAGCATTCCGTCCCCTAGAGGGCAGCAGTGCCTCTGGGGGAGCACACACGCAGCCCCCACCACCCTCAGCTGCAAAGCAGCCCCAGCCCCACTGCAAGGTTACGTTCTCCTCCCCTGCCCTTTTCTGGCTCCTCCAGGACCCTTCAGGAGGCTGGCAGGGGAGCGCTGAGCTTGGAGCCTGGCCAGGCTGGAGCTGGCCCAAAAGAAACACCTCCCCATTCTTTCCAGGTGCCACCCAGTCCCCTGGCGCCTGCAGGAAGCTTTGGGATAATCATACACACGCTGGGTCTCCCAGTCACCAGCGCTTTGCCTGGAGCCTGGCTCGGAGGGAAGAGCAGACCCAGTCCAGCCAGCCTTGACTTCCCTGTCCGCGGAGCTGGGAGCACGCCTGGAGCTGCCAGCCCAGACCTGTCTACTCAGCGAACGGCTTGCTGCTGCTCTTTCCCAGGACTCCTCCTCCCTCCCCAGCCCTGGAGCCAGACAAACACCCACACACAGGCCTACTGTGCCCATGACTGTACAGTGGCTGCGGGGCTGCAGCCATTGCGTCCTGGACATATTCAAGGGCAGCCCGATGGGACTGGCCAGGCAAGGAGGGCATGAGCCCTGCCCAGCTAGGATGGGGCACCGTCCCCAGGCTGCTGCATCAAAGCCAGCCCTGGCTAGGAGCGATCAGCGACAGTGCACTGGCTGATATGAGCTGGGTGGGTCTCATCATCCTTCTTCAGGTGCCACTGCAGAGGCGAGCTCCTAGACCAAGGGGGAGGGAAACAGGCACAGGGAAGGGGAGTGACTGCTCCCCCTCCTTCCGAACCCCACCCCCTGCCCCAGCCCAGCACTTTGAGCCCTTTGGCCTGAGCCCAGAGCCCCTGCCCGCACCCCAAGCCCCTCATCACCAGCCCCACCCCAGAGCCCGCACCCCCCCCAGCCAGAGCCCTCACCCCCTGCCCCAGCCTGAAGACCCCTCCCACACTACGAACCCCTCAGCCCTCCCCCCCAGCAGTAGGTCAGAGCCAGGCATAGAACCCAGGTGTCCTGACTCCCAGGCTTCTGCCCACTAGGCTGATGTAGCTGGGTCACCCAGATGATGCTTAGCACAGGGCACCCCCATGTGATGGGTGTCATCACCCCCATTTCACAGAGCGGGAAATTGAGGCACAGAGCAGGTGAGGGGCTGGCCCAGTGGGTGCCTGAGCCAGTGTTCGGTGCTCCTGGCTCCCAGACCTGTGTTTAGACAAACATCCACTCCCTTGGCACTTGCTGGGCGGGCTGGCAAAGGGGCTGCGGCAGGACAGCTGCAGCCCCTAGTTCGAACAGGCTACAACCCCAGCACCTTTCACCAGACCCCAACCCCCAAAACAAAGGCCCCTCCCAGCACCAGCAGCTCCCTCCTGGAGTGCCCAGCCTGGAGCGCCCCCGAGAAGCTCCTGGTAACAGCTCAGTAAAGAGTCCTCTGTTTGCCTTCTCTGTCTGCCCCCTGCATCAGCCCCCTACCCCAGGCCCGTCCCCCCAGCTCCAGGGAGTCACACCCGTCAGTTATCTCCCTTTTTCCATCGTGTGCTTTTCATTTTAGCCTGACTTGAGAAACTGGAAGAGGTGGGGGGCAGGGTGAGGGAGTGGGATGGGGCGGGGGGGTGAGGAGGTGGGGTGGGGGAAATGAGGGGTGAGGTTGTGGGTGGAAGGCATGAGGAGTAAGGGGGGAGTGGGGCTGTGGTTGGGGCAAAGAGGTGCGTTGGTCAGTGGGGTGGGGCAGGGAGGAGGCAAGCGGGTCAAGAAGGAGGAAGCGTGTGGGTCAGTGCAGTGGATCAGTGGGGTGGGTGCAGGGAGGAGGCGGTGTGGGTCGGTTGTTCCATGTCAGTCAGTGAATCATTCCCCCCTGCCCCTGTGTATTGCATCCCTATCGAGGACCCCCCCCCCGCCAGGTGACCAGGCCATTGAACAAGCTGCAAGAGGAGCCAGTGAGTGCCCCAGCTGGCGCAGGGGCGTCAGATGCCAGGGCGAGGGAGAAGCTCGAAGCTCTGCTCTGGCTGTGTTTCTGGGCTCTCCGGCTCTGCTGGGGGTGGGGGATGTCTGTGCTGTTAGCCCTGTGCTGTGGGGAACGGGGCTGAGACCAGCTCGCCTCTGCGTCTTCTGGGCCACACCTCAGATGCCCCCGCCCCCGGAAGCTGAGCGAGTCAGCTGGGGGAGGGCAGAGCTGGTGAGAGAACCCAGGAGTCTTGATGCCCAGCCCCCCTGCTCTAGCCCCCAAACCCTGCTCCCCACCCAGATCCAGGATAGAACTAGGGTTGCCAGGCGTCCGGTTTGCGACCTGAACTCCCGGTCGAAAAGGGACTCTGGTGGCACCGGTCAGCACTGCTGACTGTGCCACTAAAAGTCCGGTCAGCAGCACAGCAGGGCTAAGGCAGGCTCCCTACCTGCCCTGGCTCCACGTGGATCCCAGGAAGTGGCTGGCACATCCAGCTCCTAGGCACAAGGGCAGCCAAGGGGTCTCTGTGCACTGCCCCCACCCCGAGCGTCAGCTCCATAGCTCCCATTGGCCAGGAACGGTGGCCAGTAGGAGCTGTGGGGATGGAGCCTGCGGCTGGGGACAGTGCGCAGAGCTGGATGGCCACACTTCCATCTAGGAGCCGCAGGAACATGCTGGCCACTTCCAGGAGCTGCCTGAGGTACGCACTGCCCGCACACACACCCCGCACCCCAACCCTCTGCCCTAGCCCTGAGCCCCATCCCATCCTCTGAACCCCTTAGCCCCAGCCCAGAGCCCCATCCTGCACCCTGAACCCCTCATCCCCAGTCCCACCCCAAAGGCCGCCCCCCCAACCGGAGCCCTCACCCCCGCCCCCCAACCCCCTGCCCCGTCCTGGTGAAAGTGAATAAGGGTGGGGGAGAGCGAGCGATGGTGTAAATCAATTAAGGTGCTGGGGTATGACTGGTTAAAGAATTGTTTTACAGTGTGCTAGGATTAGTTAGAAAATTGTTTTGTAATATTTTAGTAAAATGGTGGTTAAGGTAGAGCTAAGCAAGACTCAAGTTTCACAATGTAAAGGTGGGGCCAAAAGGAAGTTCTTTGGAACCAACTCCAGGACACAGCCCCAAGGTCAGAATTGCCAGACCTCATAACCTGCCAATTACACCATGCGGAAGCTGGAGTCCCCAGATGACCTGACCCTGACTGGCAATCAAGAAAAGTTCAGCTGCCTTTTTGTGAGTGGTGAGCATTGTATGTGTAGTGTGTGCATTCTGTTTTGGTGATTGTCAATAAATAGAGGTTAAGACTATTACTGTGTAAGGCTCTTTCATTGGTAAAAGACCCCACAAACCTGCAGAGTGTAAGGTTATGCCCTGAGCCCATGGAAGGGTAACGGTGGGTGCCCTAAAGCACAAGTTTACGCCTGAGCCCTAGGAACTGGGTATAGGTTGGTGCCCCTAGAGTGTGTGAGTAACGGAGAATTGTGTGCGTAACAGTCCTTCTCACACAGGACTGGAGTCAGGATTGTCACCCCCATTTAACAACAGGGGAAACTGAGGCACAGGTTAGTGAAAGCACTTAGAGCCAGCCCAGGCGGCTGAATAGCACCAGGCCTGAGCTCTGGCCCTCCACAGGGTTAGCTCTGGTTTCAGGCCAAAGAGCGCCATGCCCCTGTACCCTGTCTGTCAGGGCTGGCTGGGGCTGGTGGGACAGAACTGGTGGGGTGGGTTGACCCCTTGGCACCAGCATGGGCAGCGTGGCCATGGGGCCTGTGTCAGCCTGGACGTGGGGCACATGGCCTGGGGGAGTGGGGAGCTGATGGGCTGGAAGCTGGAGGCCGCTGTTCTGTTTCCTCAGAGTCACTTCCACTGGCTGCAGACTCAGGGTGTGATTCAGACAGCTGTCAGGAGCTGGCTGGGATGGGAGGGGAGCAGCAGGCATCGTGCTGGGGCCCTGAGAAGCAGCCGCTGGAGACCACTGATGCTGTGTCACCCTCCAGGAGAGATTGCCCCTCTGCATCAGTCAGCCCCATCTGCAGGTGGGGGAGGGGCAGGAGGGATGGGGGGCACAGGTTACAGCTATGGCGGGGCTCGGTTTAGCCCGAGGAACCCTCAAGTTCATCTCCTTACTGAGGCATTGTTTGGGCCAAACATGGCTCCAGAGCCCCTCCTTCCCCCGATTACCCCCTCTCCATAAGCTGCCCCTCCGCCCCCAGGGATGCAGAATCCCCCCTGCCCAGGCCGCTGGGCTGCCCTGGCTGGCTGCAGAGGGGATTGTTCCCCCATGGAGGGCACAGGCCCTGCCCACAGAGCCACGTGCAGCCCTCTGGTGCTGCACTGCCTCCTGCTGGCTGCACGGGGGTCCTGCCCGTTCAGGGAGCCATGGAGCTTGCCTGGCCAGTGCAGATACAAGAACCTGCCCCAAAGCTTTGCTGGTGAGTCCACGGGACAGGGAGAAACTTGTCCCTGCTGAGCTCTGTGCAGGCCCTGGGGAGCCGTGCCCTGGTACTGCCCTTCAGGCCAGGCTTCCACAGGTATGTAGGTGCCTAACTCCTGGGGTTCAGTGGGAGTTTGGTGCCTAAATCCAGCCCTTAGTTTCCCGTGCCTCATTTTCCCTCACATGATGAGGGAATGCATCCGATGAAGTGAGCTGTAGCTCACAAAAGCTTAAGCTCTAATAAATTTGTTAGTCTCTAAGGTGCCACAAGTACTCCTTTTCTTTTTGCGAATACAGACTAACATGGCTGCTACTCTGAAACCTGTCATGATGAGGGTAGTGGCCCTACAGCTGGGGGAGGATTGTGAGGATAAAGGCACTGAAGCCCCTGAGGGGCCCAGGCACTGGAGGTATGGGGGCTGCCTTACCCAGAGCTGGCAGGATGGGAGTGGTGTTGGGTTTTGGTGCGCCCTACAGCAGGGCTCAAAGAGCCACCTCTGTCTTCCTCCCCAGAGCCCACAAGCTGACTGTTGTCGCTGTGGGTTTTATACAGTTCAATGCACCATCCTGGCATCATCATGCAGCAAAACAACCCGCCCACTCCCTGGTGCACAGCTGAGCTAGGTGTGCTGCAGGGACCTGCCCTTTGCAGCCACCAGGGCGTGGCCCAGTGTCAACTGCAACTTGGGGCAGCTCTGCCTGTCTGTGCTGGAGCACCAGCGCCACTGGGCTCCTGAGGCCTGAAACTGCCAGCGCAGAAAGGCCTGTGTACCCCTTTCCTATGACAGACACCCCAGGACCCTGCACTAGCAGGGAGCCCGGGGTCACGGCAAGAAGGGAAGAGTCACAGCCATGGGGAGAAGGAGCCACAGCCTGTGGCCATGATAGCAGATTGTGGGGAACAGGGTCACTCTCCACTGGAGCAGAGTCGCCCCTCTGCCCTTCCCCGTGGGGCTAGGCCAAGCTGTTTGGGTCGGGGGGGTCACAATCTGAATCTGAGCCTGGCGCTTTGCTCAACTTTGAGTGACACCTCGGCCCCAGGGGCACTGGGCTGGGGGGGCAGCCCTGGGGCAATCAGCACCTGTGCCAGTGGGGAGGCACCACTCTGCTCTCATGCCACCTCCTGCACTCAGGTGCCCTGTGATTGGGGCTTGTAGGCAGGCTGTGGAGGGGTCAGCCTGGGAGGGATGCTGGGGGTGCTACAGAGCGTCATCCTGGGCTGAGCTGGGAGGATGCTGGGGCGTGACGGAGGGTCGGGCTCGGCTGAGCTGGGAGGATGCTGGGAGGGTGGTGGACGGTCAGACTGGGCTGAGCTAGGAGGATGCTGGGAGGGTGATGGAGGGTCGGGGTGGGCGGGATGGTGGGGGGGTGATGGACGGTTGGGCTGGGAGGGATGGTGGGGGGTTGACGGAGGGTCGGGCTGGGCTGAGCTGGGAGGGTGATGGAGGGCTGGGCTGAACTGGGAGGGTGATGGAGGGCTGGGCTGAGCTGGGAGGGGTGGTGGGAGGGTGATGGAGGGTTGGGCTGGGCTGAGCTGGGAGGGATGGTGGGGGGGTGATGGAAGGTCGGGCTGGGCTGAGCTGGGAGGGATTCTCGGTTGTAGCGGAGCTACAAAGCTAGGGGTTGTAGTAGAGGAGAGAGGTTGTCTTCACAGTGTTGCTCAAGGATTGTCTTGTAGCCAGTTGGTGTTGTGGGCTTGTGTGGAAGAATGAGGTGGGCAGTAGAGGTGACTGGGTTGGCAGTTCCAAGCTACCTGCCTCCATGGTGCTGCAACCAGCTTGGCTAGGGAAGCACAGGGCTGAACTTATAGCTGATGTCCCCAGTCCAGGCCAGATAGGTGCATGGTGCAGTGGAACCCAATGGGTGGGAGGAGACTACCTCTCCCCCCATGGCGCCCTCACAGACAGCCAATGGGCAAGGAGCAGCTGTCTATGCCCGGGGGTCTTAGTGTTTGCAGTGTAGCTGTAGCCAAGTGGGTCCCAGCATATGCAGGGGGAGGGGAGGCGAATCTCTTTCATTGGACCAACTTCTGCTGCAGAGAGAGACGCTTCAGAGCCACACCAACCCCTGGGCTGCCTGCCTCACAATGGCCCAGACCTGAAGGGCTGGGAGAGACCCTGAGCAATGACAAGGGAACCCCCCTCTCCCTCTCCAGCAGGATGCCCAGCCCCATGGCCTGCAGCCTGGAGAGAACTCCTTAGAACTGCCTCCATCGGGAGCCAGCCCAGGACGTGGGCTGGTCCCGGAGTCACTGCTGCACTAAAGCCTCTCCATGCTGCTACTGCTACCCCCAACCCACTGCTTCCCCCTTGCACTGCCCGCCCCATTCCCTGTGCTGCCCTGCTAAGGCAGGATGGCAGTGGGGGAAGAACAAGGCAGGGGCTGGGGCAGTGCAGGTCCCATTTCATCCATCTCCTCTCTGAGTCAGCCAGTTTTTCCAGCCTCTCTCAGCTGGCCTGGGCACCATCACTTGCTGGAGTTTCCGAGGCTCATGGCCCAGGGAGAGTTAGGTTTCCAGGCATGCCTGGCACCTGGAAATGCAGGTTTGGTGGTGGTGGGGCACTGGGGAATGGACCCCCCTGATCTGGCAGACAATCCCTCGGGCACCCATCCCAGGGTGGTGGTGGTGAGGTGCTCAGTGCACTCTGTAGAGCCATGCTGTTATTGATGTGGGAAGCTGTGTTCACCTCCCCAGGCAACAGAGCCAGGAAATAGAACCCAGGAGTCCTGGCTCTCAGCCCCTCCCCCTTCCTGCTGTAATCACTAGACCCCACTTCCACCCCTGAGTTGGGAACACAGTCCTGGAGAACTGATTCACTGTCCCTCTGCTCTAACCACTTGACCACCTGCCCTCCCATCGTGAAGAAGGCAAGGAAGACTTGACAAAGGGATTCCCTATACCAGCTCTCCAGCGCCATCTGCTGCCCCAGCAGCCCGGTTTGTTTTACAGAGGCCCTGGCTTAAGCATTTATTTTCAAGATGAAAATTTTTTGATTAAACACAAGAACAAAATCAAAACAAGTGTTTATATTAAAACAGAGTGATTCTGCAAAACAAATGGCATTATAACTTAGCATAGCCTTTTTTGGAGGTAAAATGTTTGAGTCTCTTATTTTGATGAACAGCATAAAATCGTAGGACTGGAAGGCATCTCGAGAGGTTGTCTAGTCCAGTCCCTTGCACTCAAGGCAAGACTAAGTATTATCTAGACCATCCCTGACAGGGGTTTGTCCAACCTGTTCTTAAAAATCCTCAATGATGGAGATTCCACCACCTCCCTAGGCAATTTATTCCAGTGCTTCACTACCCTGACAGGTAGGAAGTTTTTCCTAACGTCCAACCTAAACCTCCCTTGCTGCAATTTAAGCCCATGGCTTTTTGTCCCATCCTCAGAGGTTAAGATGAACTATGCCACCATCCTCCTGGTTTCCAGAAAGGCTCAGCCGGAGCGGGGCCCTGCCGCTTGGCAGAAGAGGGTAAGGGCTGGTCTACATGGGCACTTTACAGCGCAGCAACTTGCTCATTCAGGGGTGTAAAAAAACCACCCCCCTGAGCACAACAAGTTTCAGTGCTGCAAAGTGCCCGTGTAGCCAATGCCCCAGCACTGGGAGCTATTCCCCTCGTGGAGGTGGTTTTTTTGGAGCGCTGTGAGTCCCAGCGCTGTGCCGTGACCACACAAGCCACGTGAAAGCGCTGCCACAGCAGTGCCAGTGTAGACTAGCCCTGAGACTGGGAGGGGGCAGGAAGGGCAGGGGGCTCTTCCTCTTCTCCCCTCTCCTGGCCATGCCAGACTGTGCTGTCCTTGGGGCAAGGACCATGGCCAATAGCCAGGGCTGGTGTTAAAGGGCTGGGGTGGGACAGGCTGCACAGTGCCTGAGGCCGAGGAGCCAGGCCATTTCATCAGGAGCCGGGGTGCTTTGCCCTGAGGGAGGCTGCTGCGCAGGGGCACACAGATCCCAGCTCCCCCTCATGCCCACAGGGTGGGCTGCACTCTGCCGTGGCTGGGGAGGGGTTGCTGGTGTAAGGGGCAGGCTCAAACCCTCCCTCCAAAGATCACTCCTGTCCTGTCTCCCACAATGTCCTACCAGGACAGCATCTTGAGGGGTAATTGCCACCTTGCCACCCTCCCAAGCCAAAGCGAATGGGGAGTCCCCCAGGGCCCCAGAAACAAACCAGGCACTCCAAAACTCATCCTGCCATCCCCAAACCTAGTGACTTTAGCCAGCCACCCCACCTTGGAATCCGACCTCGGCTCAGCTCACTGGGCAACATCCACCCCAGAGCTCAACTTTGTTCCCCCCGGCTCCTTGTATCTGCAGTAAAAGGATAAGGCCTCTAGCTTGCCCTTCCACCATCAGCTGCAGCTTACCTCAGGAACAGGCCTGCCCTAGCGCTCGCTGATTACAGATAAAATGCCAAATTAACAGTTGGGTTGATATTTTATTTTTGCAATTAAGAAGCATACCTGCCACTCTCCCCCACCTGCAGAATGCACGGCTTTGTGGCGATTATTCACTCCACAGTGGAGCGGGTAGTGGCTAAATGCTTTTATCCTCTCAGGCTGAAACACAAACATGAGGCTGAGAAAAGCAGGTCTGCAAAGAACCCAATTTAAACAAGTCTGGAAGCAAAACCCAGAAGGAGATTGCACAGCCAAAGCTTCAATTGCAGCTTTCCAGCCACAAAGCGCCTCGGAAAGCGTGAAAAGAAAGAAAAGCAACTCTCGGCCCTGTGGGGTGCCTGCCGCATGTGAAAGGAGTGAATGCAAGGGCTGCAAATGCTCCCTGCCCTTCAAAGCTCCCAGCGTTGACATTCTGAAATAAGGTTTCCATCAGGCGGTCTGTATTTCACAGCCAACATGAAATAGACAATTTGCTGAAGCTATTAACAGAAATATGCTGCTTCTTAAGGTGCTATAAAGGGGTCAACAGTGTTTGAGATGCTTCTCCAGCCTGGTGGGAAGGATGCTCAGCTTTCAGGCTGCTCTAAATGCTCCGCACATAAATAAAGGGGATTTCAAACTCCTGTCTGACAAGCACAGCTGCAGGCCTTGGAACCGTTTGTGCTTTAAAAAATTTAGTCACTGACAGCAAAGATAAACAAGGACTCACATGCGCTATGAGAACCCCAGGACTGCAGGGACCTGGGAGGGGTTATTTAAAAGTTTATTCCCCCACCTCCCCAAATCAGACATTTTTACCTGAATTAATTCTGGCAGGTGCTTGAAGTGTTTGTTTCCCTTTGCAATACCCAAAACACAATTTTGAGACTATTTTAAACTGACAGTTTAAAAAATGTGATCAAAGCAAAGGCAGCAGAAGTAATGCACCGCAGCACCAGGGAACTTAACACTTTCTTAAAGAACCTTCCCAAAGTGGAATCGTCCTAGGGCCCATTCAAAGTGTGAGCTCTCGCTTCAGCTCAAGTTATAAGGGCACAGCACCAAACAGCAACAGAACAAACCTATCCCAACATAAAAGTTCTCTGCTTCTGAAAGCCAAACTCGTGTGACATGCACGACTGACTTGTAAGCCTAGGTCCTGCGAACATGTATTTAAGTCACCTTCTTTGTTAGCTCTGGGCCAGAGCTGGCTGCTGGCATAGATTGCCATCGCTCCAATGTAGAGTTCTGACAATTTCCCCTAGCTGATGATGTCCTTCTGTTTTAAATTTTGTGTCACAGGCTTCAAAATTATGGGAATTTTTTCTTTCATTCATGAAAGATTTTAGTAATAGCTTCCAAAATAAAAATGTGAAGAATTACAGACAAGTGTTCAAGGAACAGTACTTTGGATCATCACAATCTCTGTTTACATTAAACTGGTAACAGGTTCATATTTTCAATAACTGACTTAGGATGGTGAAATCCTTTGATTTTCACTGAGCTTAGACTCACGTTTCTCATTCACTTTTGAAAATGGGATTTAGGTCTTGGCTATCAAGGGAATACTATGAAACTGACTGATATGTTTTGCAGACTGCCAAGGCTGAAGATTAGGTTAGTCATTGTGATTGGTATTTGTTTACATGTAAGGTCAGTGCCCGTGTTATTACTTTACCATAAGTTATACAAACTGAGGAAGATACTGACAGATGCAGTAGCTAGTGCACTTCAGACTCAAAATTAGGTTCATTAGAATTGGTAATTTGGTTCACGCTAAGGCTGGGGGTGGAGTTGGTTTTGTTACAGAATAAATTAGGAGTCTTGTGGCTTTACGAGACAATGGAATTTATGTTTAAATCTTAATTTTGTATTTCCTAATATTGTCTGCATTGGAAACTGAGAAATGAGTGATCAGCATGACTGGAACTCAGGTCAATGCAGCTTTTTGGGAATAGTGATGCCAGTGGTGTAACCCACATTAAGGAGTACTCTTATTCCAGTAGAAGAGTGGTTTACTGGGGGTGGTTTAGCTTTAACCCCTTCCTCAATTGATATAAACCAAACTAAGGCCCTTTGGATACTGAACTCAATGTCCACAAGCATCAGACCCATGAAGCTAGAAAGTCTGAATTTTAACCATTCACTTAAACCAAAAATATTTTCACACATCAACAAGGCCAAAGGCTCTTAAGTAATTTAAGCATTGGAAATGTTACCTACAGCCTAAAATCTATTTGTGCTGTTCTAGGTTGCCACTACTGGGGGCTCATTTTCCTCTTGCTAGACTGGATCAATTGCCTCCTTAAATCAAATTTATTCTTCAATACACAGCCTTGTTAAAGGCATACACAGCTCAATCACACCAATCTCACCATAATCTAGAATTCACCAGTCGGTGCTGGAGGTAATGTAATCTACTATTCTGAGATGATGGAATTCTTGAGAGCAGACAGGGCTGCTTATAGGATTAGCGAAATGCTATAAAAAGGTTATTTTTCTCGGAAGACAAAGGAAAAGGAAATAAAATGGCCTGCTAAAGTGGTGTAAGATGACAAGGCAGTGTGAGCAACCCAAAAAGCAGGTTTTATTGAAATACGAACAAAATTACAGCCATGGACAGCTTTTAGGAACAGCATTTCCAAAACATAGGAAACAAAACAAAAGCTCAAACTTGGGTTATTTTCACCCCTGAGAAATGAACTAAACTCTTAACTGTGTCTCTTCTCTGCATGGCTCATTGTTTTAGCTTTATGCAGTGTAACATTACTGCCCTGCACAACGCAAACACAAAGGCACAGCAGTGTCCCCAAAAGCACTTAAAGTGCAACCAAAGCAGCTCCCTCCACAATGCTCGTCTGAGTGCGTTTGGCCAGGTTTCCCAGTAGCCTCCATTCTTCTTCAGGGGAGCTCCCGGATAATCTTGAAAAACTGCTACCACGTTGTGGGACCCCGTTTTCAGAAGTGCACCTAACTAGTACAGGAATGGTGGCCCAATGGCTATTAGCTAGTACCACTGATGCTAATGGCTCTGTGTACCCATAGTCAGAATAGCAAGTTGTAGGTTTTCAGCCCATCCTGAACACTTTCACAAATAAAACTTTAGCTCAATGCACTTTTTTTTTTTTAAAGGAAACCAGAGAGTAACTTTTGCCAACGGGCTTCTCAAACTTCCCCTTGTTTCTAATCCTGGAGGAGCAGCAAGTTGCTGGGTGGTCAGGTGAAGCTTTCTTGTAAGGAAGATCACCACTGATTTATCATGCATACAGACATTCTGCCCCAGCTCACTGTTGTCCTGTGCCTTGAGACAGTCACTCCCACCACCGCAAAGCTGCTGCAACATGCTACCACAAGTGCAAGGGCACCAAGGAACTGGGCCCCGTCTCTCTCTGCAGGAGGCACTGTCCAAACACCAGATCTGGCTCCGATTTTGGAAAAGGGCTATATTTCTACACAAGGCAGATGGTGCTGGACAGCCTCTGACAACATAGCCCTGGTTTCCAGCTCAGGTACAAGTGCCTTTGGTGGGTCCATTTCAACAAGAACACAGCATTTTAGAGTTACATATTCTGGACCAGATCCTCAGCCGGTGTAGAGAGGCATGGCTCCACTGAAGCCAATTCACACTAGAAGAGAGTCTGGCCCATTGAACACAGTTCCTGTGCATACTAGTTACAGCTGTATCTGGGTGCCAACAGGAACCATTATTTTCAAGGGATTAAGATTCAGTCACAGTTTTGGTCCAGGCTGAAACTTGGTCACAGGCAAGCACCTTCCCAGCTGCCAGTTTGAGGGTGACAAACAAAAGAGCACCAGATACTTCTCCACACTTTTTGAAGTGATTCTCCTGTTCATTAGGACATTTCACAGGCCATTAGTCTACAACGGGGTCCCCAACGGGGTGCCCGCGGGTGCAATGGCATCTGCCGGGGCAGTTGTGTGCGCCCGCAGGACACCGCACCACCAAAATGCCGCCACCGAGCAAGGCAATGGGAGAAGCGCCCGCCAAAATGCCGCCGAGAAGCGTTGCCGTTTCTCGGCGGCGATGCTTCTTTCCGCTGCCGCTTATCGGCTGCAGGGTGTCTGGCGCCCGCCAGTCTTCTGGGAATAGGAATGTTCTATTCCCATAGAAAGGTTGGGGATCACTGGTCTACAACCTCAGCCAATGCCCATGGGGCTTCTGAAGACATACAACAGAACAGCTTTTCTAAGCAAAGCAGCTATAATTTTTCTCTGAGTTCACATGAGATTGAGACCTCATAGGGGAGTGACATGTATCTTAGGGCTGCTTTCCACACCAGCACTGCTAGAGAGGATTACGGCCTGGTTTCATTCTGGAGCACAGATGGGCCCTTACCCATTCCTGTAAGTGACTCCAAAGCCTGGAACAGGGCCAGGCTTCAGCACAGCTCAGGTATATGCCACTGTCCTGTGTACAATACACACAAACTCTATTTTAGCAGAGATGGATCCCTCCAGCACTGCTGTACTTGGTGGGGGTGACAGACCAAATGAACTGACTGCTCACAAACTAAGGATAACTAACATGGAGAGAGGGTTGAAAAGAATCAACAGGATTGATTCCTCACAATCCAAACCCACAAATGAAAAACCTGTGGGTATTAGAGCAGCAGAGAGTTTGTAACCTCAAGAGACAAGAGCAGCTGAGTGCAGAATTCAGGAGCGCTTTGCCTAACTCTGCCAGAGCGGAGGGGACATCAGAGTAGGTCTCCTCTTCTCTAAGATGTCCCCTTTCAAGTTAAGGTCTTATCTTTCAGAGGATTAAGAATGAAAACATCCTTGCAGTTGCAGTACCTTATCGGCAACCTACTAGATAAAAGGTTATAAACAGCTTGCTTCTATTTCAGTTAGGCTCCCCCAGCAGCCAGACCCCTTTTGGGTATGCTTTGAAAGGGGTGTGTGTGTGTATGTTGGTTATTTATTGCATGGATCTTTTAGATCAAAACTCAACGCAGCTTCTGATAACAAGTTAGCTGTAAGGTCACATGTACATGTTGTTAACGCCCTAAGGTGGGGCAGGCAGGGTAAGGTCAGAGCCTGTCACTATGAGTGCTGCGGGTGACAGGCTGGGATAAGACACAGCATTGACTGACAACAGGGGATTATTTCCATGATCACATAGTGGGGGAAGGGGTACTTTGCCCTAAACCCAGCTGAGAATTTTCTAGCCCTTTAATACCAGAGAGTGGGAGTCTGAGACACATGCAGCTTTGGCCTAACTGCTCCACTGAAGCCAGCGCCTTCCACTAGCATCACCAGGAACAGTCAGGGTCTCTACACATGGAAGTCTCCCAGAATAGCGACATCTGTCTCAGGCCCCATGTAGACATACTGTTCTAGAATACGAGTGCCTTTTTCTCATTTAGCTTAATCCACTTTGGAGGTGGATTAAGTTTTAAACTAAATTAGAAAAGGATACTCTTATTCAGCAGTAAATGTCCACACAGGGAGTTACTCTAGAACAGCTATGTCAATAACTTTCCCACTGTAGACAAGCTTGAAGGCCAACACCAAGCCCTTAGGGAAATGCCAGAGGTAGCTCTAGGCAACGCTGTTTCAATTCCTGCCCTGGTGCTGATGGGCATGCTCAGTGTCTGAGGTTTGTGCACCTTCCTGCCTCCACAAATCTTTGAGGCAATGCATCAGAACAGCTTGCCTAAAAGAAGTCCATGACATCTGTCCTCTGGAGGTGAACATGCTGACCTAACAGGACACGCAGAATGCATTCTATGGCGGCGTTACAAAATGTGCCAATCTGGAGTGTGGAGGTTAGTGACATGCTGCCACTATGTACAATTGTTAGGAAGAGTTATTCTGCATGCACTGGGATTTTCACAGACTAGTTTTAATGGCCAAATTAAAGATGTATAGTTTGTTTTGCTGCTAAGAAGCTGACTACTTAACTCTGCCCTCAAGAGAAATATGTTCAAGTTGCAAAGACTTTAAAAAAACTACACAACAAGTTTTATAACAGAGCTGATGCTAATGGAGGGGAAGGTGCTACTTACCCGTTATCACAAGTTTTTAGACATTTCTCTCATCGGGTTTGCAAATGGGACCTACTAAACCACAATGCCAGGAGTGGAACACTGAAATCCCTCCCAAGAGAGTATCTCGTGGATGCAACAATGGGTATATGAAGAGTTCACTAACCAGAGCACATATTTATTTCTTGTCAGAATGGCAGGGTGGAAAAAAGGGATTTTGCTACACTTGCCTTCTGACCAAACACACTTCACTCCCTCAAAGGGCCAGCCCTATAGTTGTTTCCATGGTGACAAGCGGATGTCAAGCGCAGGATTATTCTTCCTGTGCAAGATCAAGCAGTGATGCTAGGCTAAGAGCGAGGAGAGCCTTTGCTCTTTACTCAGAAGATCAAATCTTCTCTTTTGCGCGGTGGAGGGGAACATGACAAGACAGGTTTGACTAGAATATGATGGGCCAGATCCTATGTCTGGCTGACATGCCGATGCTGGAGCCAGCCGGGGACGGAAATATCTTCTAGTGTAATTAATGCAGGCTAAGGACTACTTGAAACTATGCTGACTACCACAGTTCTACCGAGACTGCTCTTTGGGCCAAGAATGGTTGGAGAGTATGATGCTTTAGGGAGGGCCACTCCAGCACTTCTCTGCCCCAGAAGAAGGGAGCAGGTAGCATGAAACTTGTTATGCCAGCTTGATGTCAGGGAAATTCCTGGTTGCCCTCTGTTCCCTTTGCTTTGCTGGACAGACACAGATGGGACAGAGCTACAGACCAGGATCTGGCTGGATATTCTCATGCTTTAATGTTATTCAGATCACATGACACCAGGTGTTAGACCAGGAGATGTTCCAGCATGTTTAATGTTCCTGTCACCCCACCCTGTCCTTACAACAATTAACATTCCCTCACCTTCTCCATGAAGCACAAGGACATCCACACATGCCCCTGCTCAGAACTAAATGGCACTCCCTATGACGGAGTATAAAAATCATTTGCAAGTCCCCACAGACCAAGAGAGTCTAAGCGAGACTAGAGAGGGGCACCAGACCAGAGATGCTCAAGCAGCAGCATGCACTGGGCATCACATATGTGAAGTGTGGTGTTAGGGCTGCCATGGTGGGAGGGCACAGTGCAACTATTTTATTGATAAGGCAGCCACTTTTCAGCAGAATCCCCCATCCCAGCTCCCTTACAGATGAACTTTTAGGCCTAATCAAACAGCAATGAGAATATTTTGTTTTAAAGGCTTTTTGCTTTGACTCCCCCATACACCATCTACAGTCTGAATGGCAGCTCCTTTTTCACATCTAGGTGGGTGGACATAACAGGCAGGCCTTAGAGCTGCAGCTGATCTGACCCTGGGACACACAAGGACTAGCACACATTCAAGGTCTCTGGAGGAAAACTTAGAGGGAACCAAACATTCAGGTGCCTAACTTCCCATCAGGGAGAGATGTACCACTGAGAGCTTACCCACAGTGTGGGCTCACATGGACCAATGGTCTGACCTGGCACAGCAATCCCTATGAGAGGGACGTACCATCAGCACTATGCAGTGGTAAACAGCTGCAACACATTTAAATCCAAAGACATGCAGTGCTTGAGCAGTGATTTACGCAAACACCCTACAGGAGGTAACTTGTAGAGCATGCTGATCCAGACAGTTTGAACTCTGCTAGTTCCTTGGCATCAGCGTGGGTGGAGTTAGTTTTTGAGGGTTTGATTTCTGATATCAAGGGTTAACAGCATTCTGCCTAATTACCTTGGTCGGGATAATTTCGGGACAGCAGCTGATATGTGAAGGACAGTTCTGAAGGAAGGTTAGGGCTGCGAGTACTTAGCCAACACAGAGGGAATTTATAAGTCTGAGTCTCCTAACCAGCACCTCACATTTCTAAAGGAAACAGATGATGAGCACTCAATAGCAGCCTCTTCTCTGGTCTTCAGTTACCAGTTCCTGCAATTAGATTAAAAAGCAAGACATTTTAGATAATCAACAATAGTAGCTCTAACATCATCCCCCAGTTGTAAGCATCAGACAAGCTGCTTTGGACTCAGTCTAGGTCCACAAGCTACCCCCTCACCAAAGTCAATCACTGTGTTGAAACTCTGAGACACCTGGACTGTTCTTCCACACTCGTGCTCAGAACCAGGCAGTTTGCGGTCTCACCAAAGCAACGAAGCAGCACTCCTCATGCTACCACCACCAGAGCACAAGCAACACTTGTACTAGCACAGGGGAGCTAGCATACCAGGGAGTAGGGGAATGGGACTGGAGGTCTGGATAAGGGCTTAGGGGCCTTTTCATATACACAGAGAAGGGGGGAGTTTATTAGACAAACTGTTCTGTTTACAAGCAACATGCAGGAAAAACTCCTTAACTGGAGGAAGCAGATGTCTCACTGCTCTATATAGAGTCCCAATGTATGGTGGTGGTGCTGTTATTCCTGCCCCTTTGGCTGTGCTCATGCAAGATCAGGACTAGTGCCCAACCTGAGCCCAGAGCTCAGCATTAGTTCCTTCCCAAAAATAGACCCAGCCTGTCTGGCTGGAGCTCCAACACCTTCAGTGGAATGAAAACCAAGCAACCGTCCTCACTGCTGTGACTTTGGGAGCTGACCCAGGAGAACAAGGCGGATCCCGTGCATCAGCCCATAGTGCAATGATTCATTAAGAAAGATCAAATATGAAGCACAGGTACGTTCTGTAGGTCTCCACGAAGCCCTGCTAGACTGGATCCTCACCACACCTTGGCTAGAAAGCTGGCTAAAGCTTTATATGACCAGCTGCTCTATTTGGGCACATTAAGGGTCGTTACCACACACTTGGATTAAGTCCTTCTGCTTTAGCTCACTCTCAACCAATCCAAATGTACACAGACATATCTGAATGCATCTCCAGTGTGTGTTTATCAATGCTTTGACCTTCAGGCACTGAGCTAAGCCATTCCCCCTTTCACCCAAGTATCTTCCTTAGAAAACCTCATCTCACAAGATTAATGTACTAGAAAATCTAATCAGATACAGGTGCACACCATCCCAAGGTGGCCTGCCCATACAGTGACAAGACTGATTGCAGGTTTTGTCTGTGAACCGTTCCAGTACCTGTCCAATGATACATGTGGACTCTCCACCTGGAATCAGGACACCTCCTGTCCAGCATCTGGAAATGGTCGACTATTCCATACCACAGCCAGGCAGCCCATAGTGATGACCGTAGCAAAAGCTGATGAGCAGTTGTTTTGCAAGTACCAATTTCCCATCCATGCACCTCGGCATAAAAAAAAGCAGAGGGCTGCCGATAACGCACTCTGTACTCCCTAGACACATGCATCCAGCAGGTTTTATTGTGAAATTGGTACAATATCCTGGGCTGGCTGGCTTTTTAATTGTGGAAGGTGATTAAGCATCTGGTTTTACCTAACAGGTCTGGTTAAAAAGGAGTCCAAAAGAGAGGTGTTTTGAAGGCAAAATGCAAGCTTCACTGCTGCTCTGCTCTAAGTACTGGGGCATTTTTAAAGTTTAGTTATGGCTTGAAAAGCGAGGATATTAGACAGTTCCCTTTACTCTCACCTGCTACTTATGTGCATTTGTGCATCTTTCTGCTTACTTTACTGATCAAACTACTTCTGCTAGCACTGCAAAGCCAGCACAGCTGAGAGGGAGAGCTGGCTTGTGTATAGCCAGAATAGTCAAACTGAGTTCCAGCTGCAGAATCTCTAATTCTTGGCAATGCACAAGCCAGCGTGACTTTCAGATTCTTACTTGGATTCTAAGCTCTTTGGGGAAGGGACTGTCTTTTTGTTCTCTGTTTGTACAGCCCTTAGCACCATGAGATCCTGGTTGTAACAACAATATAAATAATATCATCATGAATTTTCTGGCCTAACACCTGAGGAAAACTTGGGAATTAATCATCTCTCTCTTGGCCCCCCGCCCATGTGTTTTATGTAAGGCTGCTTTTGACAGGAGAACTGCACTTAAAGGGTAAAAAAAATACACTGCTTGGTGCAAAGAAGGAGTCGATTAGCATAGTGTATTGCAATTTTCAGATTTTTCTTAAATCAGATTACAACCAGACTATTAGACGTTATGCTTTTGAAACATATTCATCACTCAGCACCTCAGAGTTACAGTTACGTGAATCCTGACCTGCTAGCTCAAAATACAGTGATAAAAATAAACTACATAAATAAGCTTCACACCAAGCCCCATTTATGTGGAGTGTATTTTGCACCGCAAATAACTGTGTCCATGATGCTGCATTCTCAGTTCATTCATGCTTTCACCTGGCAATTTACAGCAGGCGTCAAGTGTACTTCAATGGGGATCTTCTGCAAAAGTGGAGGCCTGTTTTTTTTAACTGGCAAATTCCTACCCAAAGTGTAAACCCTAATAATGCTATTTTGTGCTTCTCCATCACCTTTCATCTGAGGATGCTTTATAAGTCACATGTTTATCTTCTCAGATAACTAGCAAAAAAGAAAAGGAGTACTTGTGGCACCTTAGAGACTAACAAATTTATTTGAGCATAAGCTTTCATGAGCTACAGCTCACTTCATTGGATGCATCTGATGACGTGAGCTGTAGCTCACGAAAGCTTATGCTCAAATAAACTTGTTAGTCTCTAAGGTGACACAAGTACTCCTTTTCTTTTTTGCGAATACAGACTAACATGGCTGTTACTCTGAAATCAGATAACTAGTAATACTAAACTTGCAGGGTAAGTATTACTATCCCTCCATTCTGTAGATGGGGAAACTGAGGCACGGGGAGCTTAAGTAACTTGCCCAAGATCAAGGAGACAGTCTCTGTAGCAAGTGGGGCTCACACTGGGAACAGATGCTCAGATCACAGAACCTCGGTCATATATTCAGAAGTAAAAGACCATAATCCTCCCTAATGTTTAAACTAATGGCTACTTCAAAGGAATTCTCTTGCAAAATCTTGCTTTCTTTCAAGCTACAGGCATCCCCAGAACAGGACAACTTTATGGCCAGTCCGTCACAGCTACAGTTTGACAAGGGGACCAAAAAAAAAACGCTCAATGGGTCACACCTCCTTCCAGTTAGTGCTTGTTGCTGTTTAAGGGGTAAAAGATTTTCAATTAAGTATAGTGTAAGTACATGAAACTCCCTCCCTAACATCCAAATGGCATGGAATACCACCAGGCTGTTTAATAATAGTTACCCTGAACTCAATGCTTTGGGGATCGGGCTCTTGGGACACTGGGCAACTGAATCAGTTTTTAAAGAACAAAACCTTGAGAAGAATCATATGTGGCAAGAGCTCATAAGAACATAAGAGCTGCAATACTGGGTCAGATCATATTCCATCTTGCTCAGTATCCTGTCTCCAACAGTGGCCCCTATCAGAGCTTCAAGGGGAGTAAACACAACAGAGCAATTTGGAGTGATCCACCCTTCTCTTCCACTCCTAGCTTCTAGCAGTTACAGATTTAGAGTCACTTAAAGCATGGGGTAACATCCCTGATCATCTTGGCTAATAGCTATTGATGGAGCTATCCTCCATGAACTTATCCAATTCTTGCTTAAACCCAGTTACGCTTTTGGTCACCACAACATCCCATGTCAATGAATTCAACAGGTTAGTTGTGCACTGTGTGAAAAAGTATTTTCTTTTGTTTGTATTAAACCTGCTGCCTATTCATTTTATCAGGTGACCCTCTGGTTTTTGTATTGTGTGAAATGGTGAATAATGCTTCTCTATTCATTTTTTCTACAACAATCATGATTTTATAGGCCTCTATCATATCCCGCTTAGTCATCTTTTTAGTCTCTCCTTGTATGGAAGCCATTCCAGACCCTTGATAATTTTTGCTTCTCTTTTCTGAACCTTTTCCAGTCCCCACAGCCTGACATCAGTTTCAGAGACCCTCATCCCCTCCACTAGCATGACATGTAGCTGACAGGAAAGCAGGACAGCCATGCAGCAAAGGGATGAGATAGGGCATTCAGAGTAAGGCATGGAGCTGAAGCTCAGAATCAGACTCTGGGAGGGATAACAGCCATTTCAGCACATCAGGGATGGACTCAGATGACTGAGAAAAATGCCAAGTCTTGAGCCCACACTCCCCAGCAACTACAATAGACTCATCCATAGATACTGTTGGGAACAGACCCAGGTTTATATATAGGGGAAATTTACCAACATTTACTCCAGGGGAGTTTTGTGCCACAACACTGTGCAGAATTTGCACAATTTCATTTCCTCCCCCTCTCCCCAGAGCAGAATTAGTGCTGCAAAGCTGCTGGCTGCAGTAGCAGATGCGGGCCCTAGCAGAGCCTGGCTCTCCAGCTTGCAAATACATGACACTGCCAGGGGGAGGGGGAGCTGGACTTTTCCATGCAGATGCAGTTCCCAGCATGTCCTGAAGGAAGAGGCATGCAGGAAACTCTTTACAAGCCTGGGACCCAGCATCAGGCTGTTTCTCCGCCTGGATCCCTGGGTTCTGGGTGGTAGGGGATGCAGGTGTCTGGGGGATTAAGGGGGTGCCCCACAGCTGGACTCTGGGAGCATAGGGGGTGCATAGGGGGTGTCTAAGACTGGAGGGACAGAGATTTCTCCCAAGATGGGCCCAGCTGATGTGTGTAACACACTCAGACAGGTACCCAACAAAAGCATAACAGAGAAACAGGAACTGGATTGTTGTAGGAGTTTCTTTGACTCTCTGCTCCTGGGGGAATCTTTTTTGCTGTCTGTATTGTTACAGCTTTCAGAGTAGCAGCCGTGTTAGTCTGTATTCGCAAAAAGAAAAGGAGTACTTGTGGCACCTTAGAGACTAACAAATTTATTAGAGCATAAGCTTTCGTGAGCTACAGCTCACTTTATCGGATGCATTTGGTGGAAAATACAGAGGGGAGATTGATATACACACACAGAACATGAAACAAAATTTCCACCAAATGCATCCAATGAAGTGAGCTGTAGCTCACGAAAGCTTATGCTCTAATAAATTTGTTAGTCTCTAAGGTGCCACGAGTACTCCTTTTCTTTTTGCGAATACAGACTAACACAGCTGCTACTCTAAAAGAATATCTGAGGAACAGTGGGGGGTGGGGTGGGGTGGGGGGGAGAAATAACATGGGTTAATAGTTTTACTTTGTGTAATGACTCATCCATTCCCAGTCTCTATTCAAGCCTAAGTTAATTGTATCCAGTTTTCAAATTAATTCCAATTCAGCAGTCTCTCGTTGGAGTCTGTTTTTGAAGCTTTTTTGTTGAAGGATAGCCACTCTTAGGTCTGTAATCGAGTGACCAGAGAGATTGAAGTGTTCTCCAACTGGTTTTTGAATTTTATAATTCTTGACGTCTGATTTGTGTCCATTCATTCTTTTACATAGAGACTGTCCAGTTTGACCAATGTACATGGCAGAGGGGCATTGCTGGCACATGATGGCATATATCACATTGGTAGATGCGCAGGTGAACGAGCTTCTGATAGTGTGGCTGATATGATTAGGCCCTACGATGGTATCCCCTGAATAGATATGTGGACAGAGTTGGCAACGGGCTTTGTTGCAAGGATAGGTTCCTGGGTTAGTGGTTCTGTTGTGTGGTTGCTGGTGAGTATTTGCTTCAGATAGGGGGGCTGTCTGTAAGCAAGGACTGGCCTGTCTCCCAAGATCTGTGAGAGTGATGGGTCGTCCTTCAGGATAGGTTGTAGATCCTTGATGATGCGTTGGAGAGGTTTTAGTTGGGGGTTGAAGGTGATGGCTAGTGGCGTTCTGTTATTTTCTTTGTTGGGCCTGTCCTGTAGTAGGTGACTTCTGGGTACTCTTCTGGCTCTGTCAATCTGTTTCTTCACTTCAGCAGGTGGGTATGGTAGTTGTAGGAATGCATGATAGAGATCTTGTAGGTGTTTGTCTCTGTCTGAGGGGTTAGAGAAAATGCGGTTATATCGTAGAGCTTGGCTGTAGACAATGGATCGTGTGGTATGATCTGGATGAAAGCTAGAGGCATGTAGGTAGGAATAGCGGTCAGTAGGTTTCCGATATAGGGTGGTGTTTATGTGACCATCGCTTATTAGCACCGTAGTGTCCAGGAAGTAGATCTCTTGTGTGGACTGATCCAGGCTGAAGTTGATGGTGGGATGGAAATTGTTGAAATCCTGGTGGAATTCCTCAAGGGCTTCTTTTCCATGGGTCCAGATGATGAAGATGTCATCAATGTAGCGCAAGTAGAGTAGGGGCATTAGGAGACAAGAGCTGAGCAAACGTTGTTCTAAGTCAGCCATAAAAATGTTGGCATACTGTGGGGCCATGCGGGTACCCATCGCAGTGCCGCTGATTTGAAGGTATACATTGTCCCCAAATGTGAAATAGTTATGGGTGAGGACAAAGTCACAAAGTTCAGCCACCAGGTTAGCCGTGACATTATCGGGGATACTGTTCCTGACGGCTTGTAGTCCATTTTTGTGTGGAATGTTGGTGTAGAGGGCTTCTACATCCATAGTGGCTAGGATGGTGTTTTTAGGAAGATCACCAATGGACTGTAGTTTCCTCAGGAAGTCATTGGTGTCTCGAAGATAGCTGGGAGTGCTGGTAACATAGGGCCTGAGGAGGGAGTCTACATAGCCAGACAATCCTGGTGTCAGGGTGCCAATGCCTGAGATGATGGGGCGTCCAGGATTTCCAGGTTTATGGATCTTGGGTAGCAGATAGAATACCCCAGGTCGGGGTTCTAGGGGTGTGCTGGGCGGATTTGTTCTTGTGCTTTTTCAGGGAGTTTCTTGAGCAAATGCTGTAGTTTCTTTTGGTAACTCTCAGTGGGTCAGAAGGTAACGGCTTGTAGAAAGTGGTGTTGGAGAGCTGCCTAGTAGCCTCTTGTTCATACTCTGACCTATTCATGATGATGACAGCACCTCCTTTGTCAGCCTTTTTGATTATGATGTCAGAGTTGTTTCTGAGGCTGTGGCTGGCATTGTGTTCTCCATGGCTGAGGTTATGGGGCAAGTGATGCTGCTTTTCCACAATTTCAGCTCGTGCACGTTGGCGGAAGCACTCTATGTAGAAGTCCAGGCTGCTGTTTCGACCTTCAGGAGGAGTCCACCCAGAATCCTTCTTTTTGTAGTGTTGGTAGGAAGGTCTCTGTGGGTTAATATGTTGGTCAGAGGTGTGTTGGAAATATTCCTTGAGTCGGAGACGTTGAAAATAGGATTCTAGGTCACCACAGAACTGTATCATGTTCGTGGGGGTGGAGGGGCAAAAGGAGAGGCCCCGAGATAGGACAGATTCTTCTGCTGGGCTAAGAGTATAGTTGGATAGATTAACAATATTGCTGGGTGGGTTACGGGAACCACTGTTGTGGCCCCTTGTGGCATGTAGTAGTTTAGATAGCTTAGTGTCCTTTTTCTTTTGTAGAGAAGCAAAGTGTGTGTTGTAAATGGCTTGTCTAGTTTTTGTAAAGTCCAGCCACGAGGAAGTTTGTGTGGAAGGTTGGTTCTTTATGAGAGTATCCAGTTTTGAGAGCTCATTCTTAATCTTTCCCTGTTTGCTGTAGAGGATGTTGATCAGGTGGTTCCGCAGTTTCTTTGAGAGTGTGTGGCACAAGCTGTCAGCATAGTCTGTGTGGTATGTAGATTGTAATGGATTTTTTACCTTCAGTCCTTTCGGTATGATGTCCATCTGTTTGCATATTGCATCTCAGGCATTGGCAACCTGACAGCAGGATTGTCTGGCTATGTAGACTCCCTCCTCAGGTCCTATGTTACCAGCACTCCCAGCTATCTTCGAGACACCAATGACTTCCTGAGGAAACTACAGTCCATTGGTGATCTTCCTAAAAACACCATCCTAGCCACTATGGATATAGAAGCCCTCTACACCAACATTCCACACAAAAATGGACTACAAGCCGTCAGGAACAGTATCCCCGATAATGTCACGGCTAACCTGGTGGCTGAACTTTGTGACTTTGTCCTCACCCATAACTATTTCACATTTGGGAACAATGTATACCTTCAAATCAGCAGCACTGCGGTGGGTAACCACATGGCCCCACAGTATGCCAACATTTTTATGGCTGACTTAGAACAACGTTTGCTCAGCTCTTGTCTCCTAATGCCCCTACTCTACTTGCGCTACATTGATGACATCTTCATCATCTGGACCCATGGAAAAGAAGCCCTTGAGGAATTCCACCAGGATTTCAACAATTTCCATCCCACCATCAACCTCAGCCTGGACCAGTCCACACAAGAGATCCACTTCCTGGACACTACGGTGCTAATAAGCGATGGTCACATAAACACCACCCTATATCGGAAACCTACTGACCGCTATTCCTACCTACATGCCTCTAGCTTTCATCCAGATCATACCACACGATCCACTGTCTACAGCCAAGCTCTACGATATAACCGCATTTGCTCCAACCCCTCAGACAGAGACAAACACCTACAAGATCTCCATCATGCATTCCTACAACTACAATACCCACCTGCTGAAGTGAAGAAACAGATTGACAGAGCCAGAAGGGTACCCAGAAGTCACCTACTACAGGACAGGCCCAACAAAGAAAATAACAGAACGCCACTAGCCATCACCTTCAACCCCCAACTAAAACCTCTCCAAAGCATCATCAAGGATCTACAACCTATCCTGAAGGACGACCCATCACTCTCACAGATCTTGGGAGACAGGCCAGTCCTTGCTTACATACAGCCCCCCAATCTGAAGCAAATACTCACCAGCAACCACACACCACACAACAGAACCACTAACCCAGGAACCTATCCTTGCAACAAAGCCCGTTGCCAACTCTGTCCACATATCTATTCAGGGGATACCATCATAGGGCCTAATCACATCAGCCACACTATCAGAGGCTCGTTCACCTGCGCATCTACCAATGTGATATATGCCATCATGTGCCAGCAATGCCCCTCTGCCATGTACATTGGTCAAACTGGACAGTCTCTACGTAAAAGAATGGACACAAATCAGATGTCAAGAATTATAACATTCAAAAACCAGTTGGAGAACACTTCAATCTCTCTGGTCACTCGATCACAGACCTAAGAGTGGCTATCCTTCACCAAAAAAGCTTCAAAAACAGACTCCAACCAGAGACTGCTGAATTAGAATTAATTTGCAAACTGGATACAATTAATTTAGGCTTGAATAGAGACTGGGAATGGATGAGTCATTACACAAAGTAAAACTATTTCCCCATGTTATTTCTCCCCCCCACCCCACCCCACCCCCCACTGTTCCTCAGATATTCTTGTTAACTGCTGGAAATAGCCTACCTTGCTTGTCACCATGAAAGGTTTTCCTCCTTTCCCCCCCCCCTGCTGCTGGTGATGGCTTATCTTAAGTGATCACTCTCCTTACTCATGAAAATGCATCCGATGAAGTGAGCTGTAGCTAACGAAAGCTTATGCTCTAATTAATTTGTTAGTCTCTAAGGTGCCATAAGTACTCCTTTTCTTTTTGTATTGTTACGGACATACTGGCTGACAGGTATTTTGAAATAAGATACGAAAATAATTGAAACTGGTGTGATTATATTGTTATTTTGACAAATATGCAGAATTTTAAAATGTGTGCAGAATGTTTAATTTTTTAGTGCAGAATTCCCTCAGTACACATTACCACACCACTATGTGGGTGACTTCCTACGTGAACACTTATTCCAAACAACAAGGGCCTTTTCAGTTTAGATTACATCCCCTTGGAAATAATACTGGTAGGTTTCCCTGGATAGACACACCCTAGCTATGAGATTTCAATCAAGTTTTGCAAAACCAAACCAAATGCTACAGCTGCTACACACGTGTACAGCTTCCACTGACTTCAGTAGGAGCTATGCCCGAAGAGCTACAACTGTGTTGAGCTGCACTGTGCCAAACTCAGACCTGTTTGTAAGCCTCGACTTTTGTTCAACCAATAGCAGTGAATAATTTAGATGTCAGATGCTATAGTAAATCGGCCAATACATGGAGCCTGACAAACTTTGACATAATGCTGCCTACCACAAAATAAAACCTGGATACAGAAGACACTCCATCCACTACAGAAATGCAGCTGCTTCTAGGGAGGATTGTGTTACAGAGCTCTCCATCTCCATTTGCTGATGGTGGTAATAAAAGCATTTCAGTTTATGTAGGAGAATGCTGACACATGGAATAAAAATACAGAAAAAAGTTATCCCGTTCCACTTTGCGCTAACATGTAGGTCCCAGCTTAACAGCTTGAGGAAACCCCAGCCTTTGTATTTACTGCTTTCCAGGATAGGCTATATGGCAAGGACTTGGGTGCTCTCATGACTGACATTAGGTTACTCTTTTGTTCCATTACTACGCTGGACCCAGGGCTGAAAGAGATCAAATACGAATTATCCTACACATGTGTACTTCTTTTAGCCAAGTACCTTTTACTATAAATATTCAAGTATTTTTCTAAAACTGAAGACAACAGAGTATGTTAATTTAAACAAACCCTTCATGCAATCAGAACAGTTACTTTTCCTCACAAAGGCTAGAGAAAAGTATACAACATGTTGATGCCATCTACTTTTTGGCTAAAATCCCCAGAATCAGTCATCCAGACAAGAAAGAAATAAGCCAAAGACAACAAGAAAAATCAGAGTTAAAGCTTGATTATCAGTATTGCACTGCCCTCAACTGTAAATGGCATCTCAGCACACATGCTCTAGCGTCTCTATACATGCAGACTTCATGCAGACGTCTAACAGTGAATGCCAGTGAAAATGAGATAGGATCAGAGGCTAAAATAGGGAAAGAACAAGACAAATTACTGAGACAAATTAGATGTCTTCAAGTCAGCAGGGCCTGAGGAAATACATCCTAAAATACTCAAGATGCTGACTGAGTATTTGTCAAGAACAAATCGTGGCAAAACCTACCTAATAGCTTTCTTTGACAGTGTAACAAGCCTTGTGGATGGGGGAGGATAATGGTAGATGTGGTGTATCTTAAGTTTAATAAGGCTTTTGATACAGTCTCGCATGACCTCCTCATAAACAAACTAGGGAACTACAACCTAGATGGAGCTCCTATAAGGTGGGTGAATAACTGGTTGGAAAATCATTCCCAGAGAGTAGGTGGTTCACAGTCAAGCTGGAAAGGCATATTGGAGTGGGGTCCCACAGGGATCAGTTCTGGGTCCGTATCTTCATCAGCAATTTAGATAATGGCATAGAGAGCACATTTCTAAAGTTTGCAGACAATACCAAGCTGCAAGGGGTTACAAGTACTTTAGAGGATAGGATTAAAATTCAAAATGATCTGGACAAACTGGAGAAATGGTCTGAAGTAAATAGGATGTGCAACACTCCATATTCGTCATAGTATTATTATTACGATGATTATGGCATAATTATGATGTTTTGTACAAGATAGGTCACGTAAGGCGTCATTGGAAAAATTATGATTTGCCAAATATGATTATCCTATTTATATGCATGTATCATTTTTGTATCTGAAGTTATGAATATTGACTAGGTATCTGTATTTCAAATGGGCTTACTCTGGAAAACACCCACAGCCAGCCTTTCAGGTACAACAATGAAGAAGCCAAACAGTGCTAATGGCTCATCAACAAAGACAATGGGCTGTGGAATAGCTTAGCCTTCCTGTGGAAGGCCAGTCTGTAAGTTATGGCTGCTATGACTCTGCAAGGGCGTGTGACCAGACCACGCTTCTAGACTCCATTTGGGGTATCTGAATTTTTCCACAAACTGGTCTGGAACCAAGTTTGAAAAAGGGCTCCTGCCATATGAAAAAGCTATATAAGGCAAGGAGTGACATCGCTGGTTGTTCTTCACTTCCCCACAACTCAACAGAGAGAAGCTCCAAAAGAAAAAGTCTTGGAACAGGGTAGGAGATCCCAAGCTGCAAAACAAATGCAGCTTGTCCCTTAAGAATCTGCAAGCCTGACTGTATCATGAGCCAGGGTGAGAATTTGCTAATTCAGATCCAAACTTTCTAGTATTTTAGGCTTATAGTTTGAAGTTCTGTTTATTTACTAGGTAATCTGCTTTGGTCTGTTTTATATCACTTAAAATCTCTCTTTTGTAGTTAATAAACTTTTTTGCTTTGTCTAAACTGGTATGCCTGTGACTAAAGTATCTGGGGGAAAATCTCAGCCTGGTTAACACAAGTATGCATTGTCCTCTCCACATTGAGGGAATGACGAACTGGGTAATAAATTCATACTGGTTGGGGTTTTGATCAGGGCAGGATGGTACAGCTCTGGGGTCCCCGACTGGGGGTTATTTTGGCTGTAGCCTCTCTATTGCTGGATCATGCAGTGGCTGTCCAAAGCCTGCATGAAACTGCAGCTGGGTGTGTCCCTGCCTGAGTGAATGCTGGTGGGAGTGTAGGACCAGGAGCAGTCTATAGCCTGTCACAGCAGCACAGTGCTGAGAGGGAGCCCAGGCTGGTGAGTCAGAGGGCTCAGTGGAACCCCAGTCCTAGGTGGCACCTCTGGGAGAACCCATCGCAGGATGAAATTCAATAAGAACAAATTCAGAGTACTCCACTATCAGTTGCACACATACAAAATGGGAAACGACTGCCTAGGATGGAGTACTGAAGAAAAGGATCCGAGGGTCATACTGGATCACAAGCTAAATATGAGTCAACATCATTCTGAGATGCATTAGCAGGTGAGTTGTAAGCAAGACACGAGAAGTAATTCTTCTGCTCTACTCCATGCTGATTAAATGTCAACTGGAGTATTGTGTTGAATGATTGGTGCCACATTTCAGGAAAGATGTGGACAAATTGAAGAAAGTTCAGAGAAGAGCAACACAACCGATTAAAGGTCTAGAAAACATAACCTATGGGAGAAGATTGAAAAAAATTGCATTTGTTTAGCCTGGAGAAGAGAAGACTGAGAAGGGATATGATAACTGTTTCCAAGTAGATAAAAGGTTGCTACAAGGAAAAGGGAGAAAAACTGTTCTCTTTAACCACTGAGAATAGGACAAGAAACAATGGGCTTAAATTTCAGCAAGGGCAGTTTAGGTTTGACAGGGAGTTTTTCCTTTTGTCCAAGTGGTTGAACACTGGAATAAATTGCTTAGGGAGGTTGCAGAAACTCCATCACTGGAGATTTTTAAGAGCAGGTTAGACAGACAGCTGTGAGGGATGGTCTAGATCAGTGGTTTTCAAACTTTTTTTCTGGTGACCCAGTTGAAAAAAATTTTTGATGCCCGCGATCCAAAGGAGCTGGGGATGAGGAGTCTGGGGTGTGGGCGGGGCTCAGGGCTAGGGCAGAGAGTTGGGGTGCAGGGGTGAGGGCTGCGGCCAGGAATGAGGGGTTCAGAGTGTGGGAGGGGGCTCTGGGCAGGGGGAAGGAGTTGGAGTGAGGGAGGGGGTCAGGGCTCTGGGATGGGGCCGAGGATAAAGGGTTTGGGGTGCAGGAGGAGGCTCTGGGTTTGGGGGGCTCGGGGCAGGGGCATGGTGTTACCTCAGGAGGCTCCTGGTCAGCGGTGCAGCTGGGGTGCAGAGGCAGGCTTCCTGCCTTTCCTGGCACCACGGACCATGCTGCGCCCCGGAAGTGGCCAGCAGCAGGTCCGGCTCCTAGGCGGACGCGTGCAAGTGGCTCCGCATGGCTCTCGCCCACAGGTATTGTCCCACCTAGCTCCCAGTGGCCGGAAACTGGCCAATGGGAGTGCAGAGCTGGTGCTCGGGGCGGGGGCAGTGCATGGAGCCCCGGGGCTCACCCCCCACCTAGGAGCTGGACCTGCTCCTGGCCGCTTCCAGGGCGCAGTGTGGTGTCGGAACAGCTAGGAATTAGCCTGCCTTAGCTAGGCAGCACCACCGACGGTACTTTTAATGGCTCAGTCAGCAGTGCTGACGAGAGCCGCCACGACCCAGTGCCTTTCATTCCGCAACCCAGTTCTGCGTCACGACCCGCGGTTTGAAAACCACTGGTCTAGATAATACTTAGTCCTGCCATGAGTGCATGGGACTGGACTAGATGACCTCTTGAGGTCCCTTCAGTCCTACAATTCTAGGTCACTGTTACAGGCTGTAGAAGGCCATATATTGATGACCTCTGATTAGACAGTTAGACACAGTATAATGATTTGGGTGTTCAGGGGTGAGACAGAGATAATGACCAGACACATTATGCTTCATTTTCCAAACCTGCACTGTGATTACACAAACAATAAAATGATTCGCAAAAAGAAAAGGAGTACTTGTGGCACCTTAGAGACTAACAAATTTATTAGAGCATAAGCTTTCGTGAGCTACAGCTCACTTCATCGGATGCATCCAGAGAATGCTCTACTTCTGCCAGAGAATAGGTACTTTTTCCAGTGCAGTGATAGCCATATAGATATCAGTGGGGGGGGGGGGGATTGGAACACGACCCACATAACCAAGTGATTTAGGTGCTGGGCTGACACACCTGGATAGTGAACTCCTCATCACAGAGCAGACAGCATGGGCAGTAGTAGGGAAGCTTCTCCATAATCCCCTCCCCAACTTGCCCCACTCTGAACTTGAGGAACCCAACTCCTGTTGAGAAAGTTATTCAGCCTCCCTGGCTTAGTCATGGCTTTTCTGCTAAGATAGTCAAGTAGGATGTAACAGAAGTGAGGATTGTTATGATCAAGAAACTTGTCCATTAAGAACTGGACTGAGACAATTTATTTCACATATGCCACTAGACAGGCTATAAAGATTTTTGGTCACCATCATGTCAGATCTGCACTGGAGACCCACCTCTCTCATGGCCACTATCTTTCCTCTCTAAGCCATCCAGATTCCCAACTAGATCTCATTCAACACGCACAGTTTATGGCACAATGCACAGTTCCCATTTGAATGCTAAAATCTCTGGCAGATAACACATGTAATGCAAGCCAGTTGCCTCTCAGATGCTTAGGAGAATTTGCATGGACACAGAATGAATGAAACTCAAGTCTTCAAGTTCTCCTGCTGCTTCGGGATCACAAAGCAGTACAGGTAAAGGGTTGCTTATGGAATAATAGAGCATTAAAACAATCTAACATTAACAGGAACAGTTACATTAGAACTCTGTTAGCCCAAGAGTTCCCAAAGTGAGTTTACAGAGCCAAAGGAGTCTAATATTTTCTCACCAATGTCTTCCTCAATGCAGCTTTTGTCATCACAGCTTGATATATGATGGCTGATCTCAGCTCTGGGAATCTGATGAGGGGCATGTGGCTAGCTGCTTTGCAATTTCAGGGTGGCTCTAGAGAAACAGAAAAAGCACATGCTATCTCACTAAATTCACCCAAACCCTTGTGTGTTCTAATCACTAGTGAAGGGTTTGTGCAATCTGCATCCTGAAATAGGTTGAAAAAATTAAAACAAGGAAAGCCAAACTTAGTTCAGGTCCTGAGCACAAAAGCAGTGGAAAAACAACAAAGCATACGCATCCTTTATGATACAGCCTATGTTTGTTTATTTTTACATTTAAACTACACCCTGAATTTATCTGCTTGAAGATCAGCCCCAGAACAAGCACAGTGAAACTGTTGCAGTGTCATCACTGGCATGGTTCAATGCACAGATGAAATTGCCCTAAAAAGCCTACATGGGGAATAAGTGCTTTGAAACCCTAAATAATTCAGCCACTTTATTTTTAAATTAAGTAAGCGACAAATTAGAGAACAAGAAGAAAGCCAAGGAAAGTGTGGGCCCCTTACTGAATGATGGAGGCAACCAAGGGACAGAGGATGTGGAAAAAGCTAATGTCCTTTTTTTGCCTCTGTCTTCATGAACAAGGTCAGCTCCCAGACTACTGCACTGGGCAGCACAGCATGGGGAGGAGGTGACCAGCCCTCTGTGGAAAAAGAAGTGGTTCGGGACTATTTAGAAAAGCTGGACAAGCACAAGTCCATGGGGCTGGATGCGCTGCATCCGAGAGTGCTAAACGAGTTGGCAGATATGATTGCAGAGCCATTTGCCATTATCTTTGGAAACTCATGGCGATCGGGGGAGGTCCCGGATGATTGGAAAAAGGCTAATGTAGTGCCCATCTTTAAAAAAAGGAAAGAAGGAGGATCCAGGGAACTACAGGCCAGTCAGCCTCACCTCAATCCCTGGAAAAATCATGAAGCAGGTCTTCAAGGAATCAATTCTGAAGCACTTAGAGGAGAGGAAAGTGATCAGGAACAGTCAGCATGGATTCACCAAGGGCAAGTCATGCCTGACTAATCTAAATGCCTTCTATGATGAGATAACTGGCTCTGTGGATGAGGGGAAAGCAGTGGACATGTTATTCCTTGACTTCAGCAAAGCTTTTGACACGGTGTCCCACAGTATTCTTGCCAGCAAGTTAAAGAAGTATGGGCTGGATGAATGGACTATAAGGTGGATAGAAAGATGGCTAGATTGTTGGGCTCAACGGGTAGTGATCAATGGCTCCATCTCTAGTTGGCAGCCCATATTAAGTGGAGTGCTCCAAGGGTTGGTCCTGGGGCTGGTTTTGGTCAGTATTTTCATTAATGATCTGGAGGATGGAGTGGATTGCACCCTCAGCAAGTTTGCAGATGACACTAAACTGGGAGGAGTGGTAGATATGCTGGAGGATAGGGATAGGATACAGAGGGACCTAGACAAGTTGGAGGATTGTGCCAAAAGAAATCTGATGAGGTTCAACAAGGACATGTGCAGAGTCCTGCACTTAGGACGGAAGAATCCCATGCACCGCTACAGACTAGGGACCGAGTTGCTAGGCAGCAGTTCTGCAGAAAAGGACTTAGGGGTTACAGTGGACGAGAAGCTGGATATGAGTCAACAGTGTGTCCTTGTTGCCAAGAAGGCCAATGGCATTTTAGAATGTATAAGTAGGGGCATTGTAGCAGATCTAGGGACGTGATCATTCCCCTCCACTCGACATTGGTGAGGCCTCATCTGGAGTACTGTGTCTAGTTTTGGGCCCCACACTACAAGAAGGATGTGAAAAAATTGGAAAACGTCCTGCGGAGGGCAACAAAAGTGATTAGGGGACTGGAACACATGACTTATGAGGAGAGGCTGAGGGAACTGGGATTGTTTAGTCTGCGGAAGAGAATAAGGAGGGGGGATTTGATAGCTGCTTTCAACTACCTGAAAGGGGGTTCCAAAGAAGATGGATCTAGACTGTTCTCAGTGGTGCCAGATGACAGAACGAGGAGTAATGGTCTCAAGTTGCAGTGGGGGAGGTTTAGGTTGGATATTATGAAAAACTTTTTCACTAGGAGGATGGTGAAGCACTGGAATGGGTTACCCAAGGGAGGTGGTGGAATCTCCTTCCTTAAAGGTTTTTAAGGCCCAGCTTGACAAAGCCCCGGCTGGGATGATTTAGTTGGGGATTGGTCCTGCTTTGAGCAGGGAGTTGGACTAGATCACCTCCTGAGGTCCCTTCCAACCCTGATATTCTAAGATAAGTCTCTACCTGCACTAGAACTTAAGTCTTTGCAGTTAATTTAACCCTTCTGAAAAAGGAGGGAAGTTACTCAATGTTCCAGCTGAGCCACATCTATATTGGGAGCATTTTGCCAGTATAGGTAAACTAGTGTGGACATAAAAGAGCACTATTGTCCCTCACTGAATGAAGAGCAAGAATACAAAGAGGAAGAACCCACTGCTCAGGCTTGCTCTGCATGGCTTTTATATTACTATAGCTATGTTGGCTAGGGGTGTGATTCCTAACTAATACAATTATACCAGTACATCATCTTAACATGTGGATGCAGTTATACCGGCATAAGTGTGCTTATACCAGTACAATATACACTAGCAGTGGAGAAGTTAAAATAAGATACTAGACTGAGAGAACAAAAGAAAGGCGCTGATTCTCCTGTTAAACATATAGCATTCTTGCCTAGGATAGAAGACTGAGAAGAGAGAGTTTCATACAGATGTACACTGAATAGAGTTATTAGCAATATAAAAAAAGATGGCTTAGCAGCTGTACTGCTCTGACTGCAAAGTAAAGAATTAACTGCAACTTCAGATCACTTTCGCTTTGGCCAGCCAGAAGGCATCTATATAACACTGGTTGCATTTGCACCATGGCCTGAAGTGGGAAGTAAATACCCTGGTCCCATGAGTGAACTGTTGGAAGAGAATAGGATCCCATCACTGATCTAGGTATTCTGAAGAACCTGTTTCACCTTTCTTCAGGGTAAATGCACTGATCTGAAGTGCATTACTAAATATGAACTGGATGCTTTTACTAAGTGGTAAATAGATGAGAGAGATAAATATGAAATAAAGATGGCTTCTTCCAGCCTAATAGCAAGTGAATGCAGCCTTCTAGCAAAAGACAGCACAGCATACTGAGCTCAGCAGGCATTAGCATTTACAAAATTATGATTTCCCAAGTGCATTAGAGACCTTAACATCCCATCCTACCTTCCTGCACTTTATAAGATGATATGGAAACCGACAGACCCTGATTTGATGATAGTTATCATATGGACATTGTATTAACTTCTCTGGATCCAAAGCATCAACTGGAAGAGAAGGAATAAAAAGACAAAAGAAAACATTCTGTAAAACAAGATCTAAGCTCATCATCAACACAATTAACAAGTGTGGAAACATACAAGGTACTGGAGCTGCCCTCTAATGGGGTTAAGCCATCAATTTTTAATAGCCAAGACAAAAATATTAAATTGCTAAGTTGGCACTCATTGTGTGTACCCAACCAAATTCACTTTGGATTT
Source organism: Dermochelys coriacea (assembly GCF_009764565.3). Taxonomy (NCBI): domain Eukaryota; kingdom Metazoa; phylum Chordata; order Testudines; family Dermochelyidae; genus Dermochelys; species Dermochelys coriacea. The sequence continues at coordinate 8,262,517 of NC_050087.2, forward strand.
TTGGGGAGTGGAATATTAAATTAAAAATGAGGAAAGTGCAATCAGTGGTGCAGAGTGGCCAATACATGTTAATGACTATACTTATGCAGAACAGTGAGCTGGAAATAAACACATTACTATAAAAACCCTTGAAGCTACCAAATTAGCTAGTTGTATAGTAGTGACATGCTAAGGACTGGCAGAAGCACGGCATTCTGAAGTAAATCCTTTTGCATTTACCTTCATACTCCAAGGCCATCTCTGCTGGATTAAGAAAAAAATCAAACTAAAACAAATATGTCTGGAGTTAAGGATGCAATTTGCACTACAGTGCTCTTGGCCCTGTAAAGTGCAGAGGTTGGCAGGTGCTTAAGAGCCCAACACTCACTGAACATAGTGAGGGCCTAAGTCACAGACACTTTTTGAAAATGTTCCTTCCTAGTCCATACTATGACCCAGAGACAGGCACGAGTCACCTTAATCACTTAACAGTTGCACAGAAAGGACAAGGTAGGTGAGGACCAACTTCTGATAGCGAGAGACACAAGCTTTCAAGTATACATAGACCTCTTCTTCAGGATTCAGTTTGTGTCCGTGCAGCAGCTTTCTTGCCATCACAAATGTGTCTCCCCTCACACCTTCCATGCTATTTATCCATGTTTGTATCAGTGTACAGAGGGCATGCACAGAAAGGAACATGGGCCAACGGACTGTGGGAGGTCTTCTAGATAGCTGGAAGTAAGGGGGATGGGCCTGATTGATTACATAAATCAGTGTTTTTGAACCTTTTTGATACCAGGGACCAGCTTAGAATCATAGAATATCAGGGTTGGAAGGGACCTCAGGAGGTCATCTAGTCCAACCCCCTGCTCAAAGCAAGACCAACACCAACTAAATCATCCAAGCCAAGGCTTTGTCAAGCTGGGCCTTAAAAACCTCTAAGGATGGAGTTTCCATCATCTCCCTAGGTAACCCATCCCAGTGTTTCACCACCCTCCTAGTGAAATAGTGTTTCCTAATATCCAATCTAGACCTCCCCCACTGCAACTTGAGACCATTGCTTCTTGTTACGTCTGCCACCACTGAAAACAGCCTAGCTCCATCCTCTTTGGAATCCCCCTTCAGGTAGCTGAAGGCTGTTTTCAAATCCCCCCTCACCCTTCTCTTCTGCAGACTAAATAACCCCAGTTCTCTCAGCCTCTCCTTGTAAGTCATGTGCCCCAGCTCCTTAATAATTTTTGTTGCCCTCCGCTGGACTCTCTCTAATTTGTCCACGTCCCTTCTGTAGTGGGGGGACCAAAACTGGACGCAACACTCCAGGTGTGGCCTCACCAGTGCCAAATGGAGGGGAATAACCACTTCCCTCGATCTGCTGGCAATGCACCTACTAATACAGCCCAATTGGCCTTTTTGGCAACAAGGGCACACTGCTGACTCATATCCAGCTTCTCATCCACTATAATCCCTAGGTCCTTTTCTGCAGAACTGTTGCTTAGCCAGTCGGTCCCCAGTCTGTAGCAGTGCATGGGATTTTCTTCCTTCCTAAGTGCAGAACTCTGCACTTGTCCTTGTTGAACCTTATTAGATTTCTTTTGGCCCAATCCTCCAATTTGTCTAGGTCACTCTGGACCCTTCCCTACCCTCCAGCGTATCTACTTCTCCCCCCAGTTTAGTGTCATCTGCGAACTTGCTGAGGGTGCAATTAATCCCATCATCCAGATCATTAATAAAGATATTGAACAAAACCAGCCCCAAGGGGCACTCTGCTTGATACCGGCTGCCAACTAGACTTAGAGCCATTGATCACTACCCGTTGAGCCCGACAATCTAGCCATCTTTCTATCCACCTTATAGTCCATTCATCCAATCCATACTACTTTAACTTGCTGGCAAGAATACTGTGGGAGACCGTATCAAACTTTGCTAAAGTCAAGATATATCACATGCACTGCTTTCCCCATATCCACAGAGCCAGTTATCTCAACATGGAAAGGAATCAGGTTAGTCAGGCATGACTTGCCCTTGGTGAATCCAAAGTTTGCAGCCTTTCTAAACAGTGTCAGGGAGATCTGAGGGACAGGCCATTGAGAAAGATTGACACAGGTACTTAGGACAAATGGCTACTTGTGACGAAGTGGAAAGTGTCTTAGTGTTTGTATGAATACTGTGCGCGCCTCAGTTTTCCCTATGTGTTGCACAAGTATCTAGCAAAAAGAAAAGGAGTACCGGTGGCACCTTAGAGACTAACAAATTTATTAGAGCATAAGCTTTCGTGAGCTACAGCTCACTTCATCGGATGCATTTGGTGGAAAAAACAGAGGAGAGATTTATATACACACACACACACAGAGAACATGAAACAATGGGTTTATCATACACACTGTAAGGAGAGTGATCACTTAAGATAAGCCATCACCAACAGCAGGGGGGGGAAAGGAGGAAAACCTTTCATGGTGACAAGCAAGGTAGGCTATTTCCAGCAGTTAACAAGAATATCAGCCTCTGTTTTTTCCACCAAATGCATCCGATGAAGTGAGCTGTAGCTCACGAAAGCTTATGCTCTAATAAATTTGTTAGTCTCTAAGGTGCCACAAGTACTCCTTTTCTTTTTGCGAATACAGACTAACACGGCTGCTACTCTGAAACCTAAGAATATCAGAGGAACAGTGGGGGGTGGGGTGGGAGGGAGAAATACCATGGGGAAATAGTTTTACTTCGTGTAATGACTCATCCATTCCCAGTCTCTATTCAAGCCTAAGTTAATTGTATCCAGTTTGCAAATTAATTCCAATTCAGCAATCTCTCGTTGGAGTCTGTTTTTGAAGCTTTTTTGTTGAAGTATAGCCACTCTTAGGTCTGTGATCGAGTGACCAGAGAGATTGAAGTGTTCTCCAACTGGTTTTTGAATGTTATAATTCTTGACGTCTGATTTGTGTCCATTCATTCTTTTACGTAGAGACTGTCCAGTTTGGCCAATGTACATGGCAGAGGGGCATTGCTGGCACATGATGGCATATATCACATTGGTAGATGCGCAGGTGAACGAGCCTCTGATAGTGTGGCTGATGTGATTAGGCCCTATGATGGTATCCCCTGAATAGATATGTGGACAGAGTTGGCAACGGGCTTTGTTGCAAGGATAGGTTCCTGGGTTAGTGGTTCTGTTGTGTGGTGTGTGGTTGCTGGTGAGTATTTGCTTCAGATTGCTTACAGACAGCCCCCCAATCTGAAGCAAATACTCACCAGCAACCACACACCACACAACAGAACCACTAATCCAGGAACCTATCCTTGCAACAAAGCCCGTTGCCAACTCTGTCCACATATCTATTCAGGGATCCATGATGGGAATGTGTATGATAAACCCCTGGGGGTCCACAGACTATATCTAGGATTTCCAAAGGGGTCCTGCACCTCCATTCAAAAATTTTTAGGAGTCCTAAATGAAAAAAAGTTGAAAACTACTGATCTAGGCTGACCTTCTGTATAACACAAGGCATAGGACTGCCATGAATTAATTCCCATTTGACCTAGAGCAGATCTTTTGAAATCAAAATTGAATGTCTTTCTAAAATTTGATGGAGAATCTACAACAGTTGGTAATTTTTCCAATGGTTAATTATCCTCACTGTTAAAAATAAACCTTATTTCCATTCTGCGTTTTTCTAGCTTCAACTTCCAGGCACTGGAAATAACTTTAAAGTTATTTCAATTTATCTATCACAGCTATGTCGGGGACTCGAACCCCAGACGGCGCGGTTCGTTGTCTGACTGCAGAGAGACAGGCAACACCAACAAGGTCCAAGCAGAAGTTCTTTATTGAAGAGTGCACACAACAATAAAGAGCAGCCCATCTCCAAAGAGAACCAGCCTGCTCCTAGGCAAAACTAATAGGTTCTTATAGACAGGTCCATCGCGTCACAAATTATTCATGAAATAGCCCAACCCCACCCCCCCCTTTGCTAGTTAAAAGTTCTTTATGCATGCATGCATGCATACCTATCTCCTATTGTATATAGCTTTTTGCAAGTTGTTATGCCTCCCCGACTTTCTTATCAATCCAGCTGTCAAACCAGAGATGAGGAGTTAAAAACATACATGAAACAAAAACAGGGAGCGGAGACAGCGTGTCTCCATCTCATTCTCAGAACATCGGGTACGATAATGCAGGAATGCAGCAGGCCTCCCCTCTTTCTCACTCTCTGTACCTCAAACAAGTATTTCGTCACTCTACTTTCAGAGACTTTCCCATCAGCCTTTCTTGGCCTGACTTTGGTTCGGTTGGCATAACTGCTTCATGTTGAACTTTTCTCACCTAACAGTCCCCCCTTTGTCCCCAGAGTGCCATAGGGGAACTCTTGGGACATACTGGTCACTGCGGGTAGTGACTTAGGGCTATTCACTGGTTAGTAGGGCACAGCTTGGTACCCATCCAACAGCTACATCTTAACATAAAACATACAAAACTATTAAACCACAAATGATTACAACAGCACTGCGAAGCAGGTTATGTAGCCAGCCACCTATATCTGGAATCCAATTAAACAACTGCTCCACCACGAGTTACATATGCTAACTCCCCCCTTTTCTTTTTCACGTCAGTTAGCTATATTGGGGCTTAGTAACCACGATGCAGGGTTAGCAGTTGTCGACAACACATACCACAACATTGTAGGCATAAAAAAACAAACACGAAAGCAATAACAGCAAAAAGAATTGAATACAAAATACGCCGTACCCAAATCCCCACATCCGGTAGCCATGAGGTGAGCCAGCTCCAGGCTTCCTGGAATCCAGCACTGGTATTGTCGAGACTGACGTGGTGAAATAGGGCTGCCTGCTGCATGAGGATGTGATGTCAGTTTCCACCCTATGGTGTTGATTTACAAATACACAACAGCTTGAATTAACCAGAGCACAAACCCCACCCTGGTTTGCAAGGAGGTAGTCCAGTGCTAAACGATTTTGCAATGTAGTTTGGGATAGCTGAGTTACTTCGGTTTGAAGGGCAGATAAGGCATCTGCAGTAGCATTTGCCATTAACTCCAGAGCCGCTGAATATTAACTATTGCCTTCTCTAGCTCGCTTACTCCTAGCCATGGCAGAAACCAACGCACAAAGGAGTGAAAGCCTTTAGGCTGTTGAGAAAGAGGGTTTAAAGGGATGCTTCGTCGGCTTCTCCACACTAGATTGCGGATCTCTCCCTGGACCAGGGTCTGATGTACTGTCACGGTGGGTACTATAGCCCCTAAGGTACATGTATCACACCATCCTGCCGGGAGAACCTTATAGGCTGTGTGATTGCATAACCAATACCAGTCAGACCCCTCAGGGACTGGCCACGGAGCCCTGGAGTAGGTGGAGGGGCCTGCTGCACCAGAGCTGATCCGGGTGATGTCCTTACACCTCACAAAATTTCCCACAAAAATTGTATTTTCCCTGCCCTTACGTCGTGACACACCTAGAGCATAACGACCCTGGGCCACCATATCAATAGACCATCTTTGGATCGTAACATTCCAGTTGAATGTAGTGTTTGTCTATAACTTAGTTTGAAATGTTCGATTAAGAGGGATAGGTACTCCTACCAACGGGACTCCCTGACCCAAATATGTGGGGGTATGAATACAAATCCAACACTGCGTTCGATTTACACCCTGTTTTATGGCGTGGGTTAAATTCAAAAAGCTATTACCCTCCCATCCTTGTACCACCAAAACAGAAAAATAACAAATAAACAGATTACAAACACAAGAACCCAGGCTAAATCCCGGGGCCATCCTTTTCGGATAGGACACCACCAACTCAAGGTTTGTTCAGCTGCAGTCGGAGCTTCAGGTTGCCCAAAAGGGTGGCAGTCCATTGGTCTTGAACACGAACGTCACCTGCTTCTGATTCACCCGGTTGATGGTGGGGTGAACATGCGTAGCTCCCTCGAAGTCCGAAGCAGTCTGCTTCTGGGGAACCTTTTTCCACATCAGGTTCCCTAGCGGTGCAATGCAGGTTAGCTCCATCAGTGGACAAGGGAGAGGTTACTAGCACTTCACCTTGTCCTTTCCCCTGCTGTCCAAAAGGAGGAAAGAAAAAACCCAGAAGGAGGGACAGGCTCGAAGTGAAGTCATCTCGAGGTGGAGGGGTCTTTTTGCAGTGAGAAGCATGGGTCCAGGCAGTCAGTCCTTGGCACTTCACAGCGGTGTTGGTAATTAGCAGGACTTAATAAAAACCTTTCCAGCATGGGTCCAGAGTAGTCTTTTGTTGATGGACCTTTATGTAGACCCAGTCACCTGGTTTTAACAAATGGCAGGTTTGCTCAGGATCCTTGGAGCAGGACTTCTTTCACCTGTAAATACAGAGACCTAACACATTTCATTAATGTCTGGCAGTGTTTTGCAGATCTCACAGCTGCTTGGGCACATTCAAGCCCCCCTCTTTCTTGGCTGTCAGCCAAATCCTAGCTGTGAGTAGTGTCCTTGGGCAGGCCGAGTCTTATCTTTGGACCGAGCCTGCTAGCTACAGCGTTGAATTAACTCGTCCTCCCTTCTTTTTCTCCCCTTCTTGGCTTCTATTAACCTGCAAAGGAAACTTTCACTTTCCACTCATACACCTTTGTTCAAAAATGAACACATATACATTGCCCATTATACAGCACTTTAGTCGTATTGTTCAATGTATGCCACATACGCCCTTCTAGTAAAATGACTTTATTACGGAGCTTTGGATCAACAAGCCAGGACAAGCACACCCACTTTTGAGGAGTCCACTTGGTACAACCTCTGGTGCCCAATAGCTTTCCTCCCTCCCCAGCCCTCTGGCTAGAAATTTGAGGTAGCCAGAAGGATACCATGTATAATATGGGGAGTGGGTTATCCTTTCATGTCCTTGCTTCCAAAGACTATTGGTGTGCGAATTTTAACAATTTTTTTCAATTAAAAGATCTGGCCAATGACATTTCTTTTTCTTTCTTAAGCAAATGTATTAAACTTTAGTATATCACATTTTCCTGATATTATCCAAACACTTTGTATTCCAAGTTGAATAAAACAAGTATCTGCATTTTGATTTAACCCTTCTATTTAGTTTTAAACTAAACTGTCCTATGAAAAATTAAATACAGCAATTCTGGCCACAAGACGAACACAAGACAGAACATAGAACACAGAACATGATTCCTATTGTGCCAGTAAATTCATGATATATTGAACTGCTTTTCAGCTGGCATCACTTTTCTCTGATTTTCTGAAAGACAAAAAGAACAAAGACCTACCCCTTCTGGGCAGTCAGTCATTGCTTAAAATATTTCCTTTTCATACAAATACCCTTGATAATTGTAGGCAAAACAGAGCAATTATCCATATTTTCTTGTATTTGTTTCATAGGCAGCCCAGGTTTCAGTGACTTCTACCTTATCAGTTAGGTAATTAACATTAAAACAAATGCTTTCCAGCTTGCTTTTGGATCCACAGCTTAAAGATTCTTACTTTAAAAAGGGCACAATAAACTTTACCAGACTTTTGATTGCCTTTTACTTTTAACTCCTGCTGTCAAACACACAGTGACCTGAAAAGGAAGACACCTCCTATTGTAGCCCCTTGGAGCCTAATAAAATATTAATTAAGTAGCACTGTATAATTGCATTACTTTGAAAAAAGGTCCATTTTCCTCAAAATGGCTGCAAAGAAACCAAGAATTCTTTTTCTTTCTATTATTTCACAAAGTTCAACTGCTTAATTCCCTACAGCAACTACAGAGTTAACTTCTCACTTTCCTTTCTTAAATCACTTGCTTATCTCCCAAAACGATATCCAATCAAGTCAGATTTTACCATTCCAAGTATTATTCCGGGACTTACGTTTCCCATTCCTGTAATTATTTACTCCTTTCCTTTCACTATGCCCTCAAAGTTTCCAACCTGTTTTCCAATCTCTCTATCTGTTGCCTGCCCACTTGGGCCCGATCCTGTTTTTCTTTCTGAACTGTCCCTTCCATGAGCACCAGCTTTGTCCCACTACCAATTTAACAAGGAGGGTGGGCTTCTTAACTAGCCCCCAGCCCTCCTAGTCTCTTCTCTTAAATATTCTCACTCACAAGGGCTACCCAAGTCCTCCCCCTCTCGTCACCTGGACAGAACACACGGCCAATTGGTGGTTTAACTATTTAATTTCCTCTTATGGCAGACACACTGCTGTTATGGCATATGCTGAGCACAAATGATTAAATTTTAACAAGTCTCTGAAGGACTGGTACTTGCCTAGCCAGTGCTTCCTTTTCTGCCTGGAAGTCCTGTCTTAAGGCTTATAGTTATACCACACAAACAAATAATCCATTTGTCCCAGTCTAAAATTGACCAACATATCTTTTAAGGAATCCATCCTGTCTGCGGAAAAAGTTCCGCAGGCTGGCCAATCTTTAGTCGGGGACAAATGAGTGGTGAAGGCTGGCTACTGAACCTGACACAGATTTCTCATTTTGGATTTAGTTAAACCAGTGGTTCCAGAGATTCCCTTCCAATCTCTGAGTATTAGAGACAACAGGGCATCCCCCGGGCATTTACTGCCAAATTGTCCCATCCTGGGTAAAAAGGGGACTCAAACCCACAACCCTTATTATCAAGTGATCACTTACCTCTCCAGGGACTCGAACCCTGAAGACCTGGATCTGGAGCCTACTCAATGGGTAGGTGGGCGTTGCTGGATTTCTACGAGCTTCAGCTGGTTCACAGGTGCCACAAGTACTCTTTTTCTTTTTGAGGACACACTTTGTCGCCAATGCAGGAATCGGATCATCGGCAAGGCTCCTTGAAGCCGGAGGATGTGTGCTGCGTTGCTTTTAGAGTCTGATCCTACGCCGGAGAGTCAGATGGGTCCCTTCATAGTCACCAAATTTGTCGGGGTTCGTTGTCTGACCACAGGCAACACCAGCAAAGTCCAAATACAAGTTCTTTATTGAAGAGTGCACACAACAATAAAGAGCAGCCCATCTCCAAAGAGAACCAGCCTGCTCCTAGGCAAAACTAATAGCTTCTTATAGACAGGTCCATCGCGTCACAAATTATTCATGAAATAGCCCAACCCCCCCCTTTGCTAGTTAAAAGTCCTTTATGCATGCATGCATGCCTATCTCCTATTGTATATAGCTTTTTGCAAGTTGTTACGCCTCCCCGACTTTCTTATCAATCCAGCTGTCAAACCAGAGATGAGGAGTTAAAAACATACATGAAACAAAAACAGGGAGCGGAGACAGCGTGTCTCCATCTCATTCTCAGAACATCGGGTAGGATAATGCGGGAATGCAGCAGGCCTCCCCTCTTTCTCACTCTCTGTATTTCGTCACTCTACTTTCAGAGACTTTCCCAGCGGCCTCTCTTGGCCTGACTTTGGTTCGGTTGGCATAACTGCTTCATGTTGAACTTTTCTCACCGAACAGCTACTAAGTGTCAAAGATCAGCCGCACTGCAGCAAGGGGGAGACTTTACATCTACGCTGCGCATGCGCAGGACACAAGCTGATTCTTGGTGGCGCCCGTATAATGTCGGGTACCGGCCGGGGGGGGGAGGGGAACCCCGTGCGAGCCGTTACCCAGCAGACCTTGCGCCAAACCAGCACATGGTCTTAGCGCGAAGGCGGCTCCGCAGCGGGCTCTGCGAGGCTCCCCCCACCGCGGCGTGAGACCAGAGCGAGGCTCTAGCCCCCCCTTGGGCACCACAGCGAGGCTGCTCAAGTCAGCCCGCCCCGTGCAAGGGGCGGCGCAGAGCGGGAGGGGCCTGGGCACTTGGCGCAGGGGTCAGTTAGCGCCCCCCAGGGTGGGGCTTGGATTGGAGCGGGCCGTGTTGGGAGGGCGGGGCGAATAGTGGGAGTGTGGCTAAGGGCCATGGTGCAGGCTGGGACCGCAGTGGTGGCAGGGGATGGTAGAGCAGTGCATGCTGGGAAGGTGGATAAGAGGTGGACTGGTGCAGGCTGGGACAGCAGGTGAGGGGCAGGAGCAGTGCATGCTGGGAAGGTGGGTAAGAGGTGGGTCAGTGTATGCTGGGACAGCAGCTGAGGGGCAGGAGCAGTGCATGCTGGGAACGTGGGTAAGAGGTGGGTCAGTGTAGGCTGAGACAGCAGCTGAGGGGCAGGAGCAGTGCATGCTGGGAACGTGGGTAAGAGGTGGGTCAGTGTAGGCTGAGACAGCAGCTGAGGGGCAGGAGCAGTGCATGCTGGGAAGGTGGGTAAGAGGTGGGTCAGTGTATGCTGGGACAGCAGCTGAGGGGCAGGAGCAGTGCATGCTGGGAAGGTGGATAAGAGGTGGACTGGTGCAGGCTGGGACAGCAGATGAGGGGCAGGAGCAGTGCATGCTGGGAACGTGGGTAAGAGGTGGGTCAGTGTATGCTGGGACAGCAGCTGAGGGGCAGGAGCAGTGCATGCTGGGAAGGTGGATAAGAGGTGGACTGGTGCAGGCTGGGACAGCAGGTGAGGGGCAGGAGCAGTGCATGCTGGGAAGGTGGGTAAGAGGTGGGTCAGTGTATGCTGGGACAGCAGCTGAGGGGCAGGAGCAGTGCATGCTGGGAACGTGGGTAAGAGGTGGGTCAGTGTAGGCTGAGACAGCAGCTGAGGGGCAGGAGCAGTGCATGCTGGGAACGTGGGTAAGAGGTGGGTCAGTGTAGGCTGAGACAGCAGCTGAGGGGCAGGAGCAGTGCATGCTGGGAAGGTGGGTAAGAGGTGGGTCAGTGTATGCTGGGACAGCAGCTGAGGGGCAGGAGCAGTGCATGCTGGGAAGGTGGATAAGAGGTGGACTGGTGCAGGCTGGGACAGCAGATGAGGGGCAGGAGCAGTGCATGCTGGGAACGTGGGTAAGAGGTGGGTCAGTGTATGCTGGGACAGCAGGTGAGGGGCAGGAGCAGTGCATGCTGGGAACGTGGGTAAGAGGTGGGTCAGTGTAGGCTGAGACAGCAGCTGAGGGGCAGGAGCAGTGCATGCTGGGAAGGTGGGTAAGAGGTGGGTCAGTGTATGCTGGGACAGCAGCTGAGGGGCAGGAGCAGTGCATGCTGGGAAGGTGGATAAGAGGTGGACTGGTGCAGGCTGGGACAGCAGATGAGGGGCAGGAGCAGTGCATGCTGGGAACGTGGGTAAGAGGTGGGTCAGTGTATGCTGGGACAGCAGGTGAGGGGCAGGAGCAGTGCATGCTGGGAACGTGGGTAAGAGGTGGGTCAGTGTATGCTGGGACAGCAGGTGAGGGGCAGGAGCAGTGCATGCTGGGAACGTGGGTAAGAGATGGGTCAGTGTAGGCTGAGACAGCAGCTGAGGGGCAGGAGCAGTGCATGCTGGGAAGGTGGGTAAGAGGTGGGTCAGTGTATGCTGGGACAGCAGCTGAGGGGCAGGAGCAGTGCATGCTGGGAAGGTGGATAAGAGGTGGACTGGTGCAGGCTGGGACAGCAGATGAGGGGCAGGAGCAGTGCATGCTGGGAACGTGGGTAAGAGGTGGGTCAGTGTATGCTGGGACAGCAGGTGAGGGGCAGGAGCAGTGCATGCTGGGAACGTGGGTAAGAGGTGGGTCAGTGTATGCTGGGACAGCAGGTGAGGGGCAGGAGCAGTGCATGCTGGGAACGTGGGTAAGAGGTGGGTCAGTGCAGGCTGGGACAGCAGGTGAGGGGCAGGAGCAGTGCATGCTGGGAACGTGGGTAAGAGGTGTACTAGTGCAGGCTGGGACAGCAGGTGAGGGGCAGGAGCAGTGCATGCTGGGAACGTGGGTAAGAGGTCGGTCAGTGCAGGCTGAGACAGCAGCTGAGGGACAGGAGCAGTGCATGCTGGGAACGTGGGTAAGAGGTGGACTGGTGCAGGCTGAGACAGCAGCTGAGGGGCAGGAGCAGTGCATGCTGGGAACGTGGGTAAGAGGTGGAGCGGTGCAGGCTGGGACAGCAGGTGAGGGGCAGGAGCAGTGCATGCTGGGAACGTGGGTAAGAGGTGGAGCGGTGCAGGCTGAGACAGCAGCTGAGGGGCAGGAGCAGTGCATGCTGGGAACGTGGGTAAGAGGTGGGTCAGTGTATGCTGGGACAGCAACTGAGGGGCAGGAGCAGTGCATGCTGGGAACGTGGGTAAGAGGTGGAGTGGAGCAGTCTGGGACAGCAGGTGAGGGGCAGGAGCAGTGCATGCTGGGAACGTGGGTAAGAGGTGGAGTGGAGCAGTCTGGGACAGCAGGTGAGGGGCAGGAGCAGTGCATGCTGGGAACGTGGGTAAGAGGTGGGTCAGTGCAGGCTGGGACAGCAGGTGAGGGGCAGGAGCAGTGCATGCTGGGAACGTGGGTAAGAGGTCGGTCAGTGCAGGCTGAGACAGCAGCTGAGGGACAGGAGCAGTGCATGCTGGGAACGTGGGTAAGAGGTGGACTGGTGCAGGCTGAGACAGCAGCTGAGGGGCAGGAGCAGTGCATGCTGGGAAGGTGGATAAGAGGTGGACTGGTGCAGGCTGGGACAGCAGATGAGGGGCAGGAGCAGTGCATGCTGGGAACGTGGGTAAGAGGTGGGTCAGTGTAGGCTGAGACAGCAGCTGAGGGGCAGGAGCAGTGCATGCTGGGAAGGTGGGTAAGAGGTGGGTCAGTGTATGCTGGGACAGCAGCTGAGGGGCAGGAGCAGTGCATGCTGGGAAGATGGGTAAGAGGTGGAGTGGAGCAGTCTGGGACAGCAGGTGAGGGGCAGGAGCAGTGCATGCTGGGAACGTGGGTAAGAGGTGGAGTGGTACAGGCTGAGACAGCAGCTGAGGGGCAGGAGCAGTGCATGCTGGGAACGTGGGTAAGAGGTGGGTCAGTCTATGCTGGGACAGCAGCTGAGGGGCAGGAGCAGTGCATGCTGGGAACGTGGGTAAGAGGTGGGTCAGTGTATGCTGGGACAGCAGCTGAGGGGCAGGAGCAGTGCATGCTGGGAAGGTGGGTAAGAGGTGGAGTGGTGCAGGCTGGGACAGCAGCTGAGGGGCAGGAGCAGTGCATGCTGGGAAGGTGGGTAAGAGGTGGAGTGGTGCAGGCTGGGACAGCAGCTGAGGGGCAGGAGCAGTGCATGCTGGGAACGTGGGTAAGAGGTGGGTCAGTGCAGGCTGAGACAGCAGCTGAGGGGCAGGAGCAGTGCATGCTGGGAACGTGGGTAAGAGGTGGACTGGTGCAGGCTGAGACAGCAGCTGAGGGGCAGGAGCAGTGCATGCTGGGAACGTGGGTAAGAGGTGGAGCGGTGCAGGCTGGGACAGCAGGTGAGGGGCAGGAGCAGTGCATGCTGGGAACGTGGGTAAGAGGTGGGTCAGTGCAGGCTGAGACAGCAGCTGAGGGGCAGGAGCAGTGCATGCTGGGAACGTGGGTAAGAGGTGGACTGGTGCAGGCTGAGACAGCAGCTGAGGGGCAGGAGCAGTGCATGCTGGGAACGTGGGTAAGAGGTGGGTCAGTGCAGGCTGAGACAGCAGCTGAGGGGCAGGAGCAGTGCATGCTGGGAACGTGGGTAAGAGGTGGACTGGTGCAGGCTGAGACAGCAGCTGAGGGGCAGGAGCAGTGCATGCTGGGAACGTGGGTAAGAGGTGGACTGGTGCAGGCTGAGACAGCAGCTGAGGGGCAGGAGCAGTGCATGCTGGGAACGTGGGTAAGAGGTGGAGCGGTGCAGGCTGGGACAGCAGGTGAGGGGCAGGAGCAGTGCATGCTGGGAACGTGGGTAAGAGGTGGGTCAGTGTATGCTGGGACAGCAGCTGAGGGGCAGGAGCAGTGCATGCTGGGAACAGGGTAAAGAGGTGGAGCAGTGTATGCTGGGACAGCAGCTGACGGGGGAGCAGTGCACTCTGGGAGTGCAGCTTGAGAGCCTGGGAGCTGTGTATGCTTAGGGTTACCAACTTTCTAATTGCACAAAAACAAACACCCTAGCCCTGCCCCTGCCCCTTGTCTCCACCCACTACATTCCCCTCCCTCTGTGGCTCGCTCTCCCCCACCCTCAATCACTTTTGCTGGGCTGGGGCAAGGGATTGGGTTATGGGAGGAGGTGAGGGCTCTAACGGGGGGGTACAGACTCTGGGGTGGGGCCAGAAATGAGGGGTTCAGGCAGGAGGGGGCTCTGGGCAGGGGCAGGGAGTTGGAGTGCGGGAGGAGGTGAGGGTTCCAGCTGGAGTGTGGGCTCTGGGGTGGAGCTAGGGATGAGGGGTTTGGGCTGTAGGAGGGGGCTCCAGGCTGGGGAGTGGGGCCGAGGGATTCAGAGTGTGGGAGGAGGCTGCGGGTTCAGGCAAGGGGTTGGGGTGTGGGAGAGAGTGAGGGCTGGGGCTGAAGTCTGTGGGCTGGGGCCAGATGAGGGGTTTGGGATGCAGGAGGGGGCTCCAGGCTGGGGCCAAGGAATTCAGAGTGTGGGAGGGGGCTGTAGGTTGAGGCAGGGGGTTGGGGTGCAGGAGTGGGTATGGACTCCAGCTGGCGGTGCAGGCTCTGGGGTGGGGCTGGGGATGAGGGGTTTGGGATGCACGAGGGGGCTCTGGGTTTGGGGGAGGGGCTCAGGGCTGGAGCAGGGGGTTGGGGCACATGCTTACCGCAGGCAGCTCCCAGTCAGCGGGGCTAAGGCAGGCTCCCTGCCTGTCCTGGCTCTGCGCTGGACCTGGAAATGGCCAGTAGCAGGTCCAGCTCCTAGGCTGGGGGCCAGGAGGCTCGGTGCGCTGCTCTCACCCGCAAGCACTGCCAACAACTGCTGCAGTTCCCAACCAATGGGAGTGTGGAGCTGGTGCTCAGAGTGGGGGCAGCACACGGAGCCCCATGGCTCCCCCACCTAGGAGCTGGACCTGCCAGGACAGGTAGAGACTAGCCTGCCTTAGCCCTGCAGCATCGCCAACTGGACTTCTAACGGGTCCCTTTTCAGGGTCCCTTTTCAACTGGGCGTTCCGGTCAAAAACCAGACGCCTGGCAACCCTATGTATGCTGGGAGTGTGGTCAAGTAGGGAGGGGTGTATGCTCATGAGCTATGGACTGCCCTGCTTAGACTAAGCTGCCCGGCCCATACTGGGGCCTCTGGAAGATGTCACTTCAGTACCATGATGTTCTTTTACTCTGAAACGTGATTGGCTAAAAATGGTATCTCCTTAGCTGGCCTGCTCTGTGTGTGTGTATTGGAATCAGAGCTGTGACGGTTGTGACAAAAATGAGAAGGGGGAGGATTTGTTGCATTTTGCTCGTCTTAACTCTGCAGAGCCAGCCCAGCTACAGGAGGGAGAGTTCAGGTCTATTTTGCATCATCATTGTTATTATTTATTTGTATTAGCATAGTGCCCAGGAGCCCTAGTCATGGACAAAGATCTGTTGTGCTAGGCACTGTATAGTGATTAAACAAATGCAACAGTAACAGAATTAATATCATATTGCCTCTATATAAATCCACAGTACATCCATATCTTGAATACTGTGTGCAGATGTGGTCACCCCATCTCAAAAAGATATATTGGAAATGGAAAAGATACAGAAAGGGGCAACAAAAATTATTAGGGTTATGGAACAGCTTCCTTATAAGGAGAGAGAAGACTGGGACTTTTCAGCTTGGAAAAGAGACGACTAAGGGGGGATATGATTGAGGTCTATAAAATCATGACTAGTGTGGAGAAAGTAAATAAGGAAGTGTTATTTCTGCTTCTTATAACACAAGAACTAGAGATCACCAAATGAAATTAGTAGGCAACAGGTTTAAAACAAACAAAAGGAAGTATTTTTCACACAATGCACAGTCAACCTGTGGAACTCCTTGCCAGAGGAAGTTGTGAAGGCCAAGACTATAACAAGTTTAAAAAAGAACTAGATTAAGTTCATGAATTAGTCAGGATGAGCAGGGTTGCAAAACCAAGCTCTGAAGTGTACCTAGCCTCTGTTTGCCAGAAGCTGGGAATGGGCCAACACCAGGTAAGGAGGAATTCTAGGCTACCCTTAGCTGTATGGTTATGACACTGTCTGACCCCCCTGCTGGGTCCCAAGGCCATCGAGCCATTCAGCCAAATGGATGGTATTGAGATGGGGGACTATGACCTGTTCAAACAGGCTTTACTGCTGAAGTTTGAACTGACCCCCGAGGCGTACAGGAAACAATTCCGGGGTGTACGCAAGACCCCAGTCACTTACAAGGAGGTCGCCAATCTGCTGGGGGAATATCTCCGTAGGTGTGGGAAGGGCACAGAGGCCACTACCGCAGAGGAGGTGTGTAACCTGGTGGGGTTGGGGCAGCTGTATGACATCTTCCCTCCAGACCTTAAGATGTGGTTAGTGGACTGGGGAAGCCTAAAGATCTGTGCAGTGCAGGGACACTAGTGGATGAGTTTGTGAACAGCAGATAGGGGGCAGGAGGGAGACCCACATCAGGGACTCAGAAGGGGAGTCACACAGAGACCTCTCCAGGGTGGGACTCCAGGTAGCCCAACTCATGGCTGAAGGCCAGGGTGGGCTGACCCCCCATGGGACTTGAGGGACCTGAAATGTAATTACTACAGCCAAAAAGGACACAAGGTGGCTCAGTGCCTGAAGATGGAGGAAATGGCAGCTAAGTAGAACCCGCGGGGTGTCAACTGGGTAGAAGCCCCCCGAGAGGGGGCACCGCAGGTCCAGGGGGCCGCAGTCAATAGGGCTATGCTGGGGGCGGGGGGACACCGAAGCACCGAGAGTAGGGCTTGACAGTGCTGGGCCAGAGCCTCTGTCCCAGGATGGGGAAACTGAGGCACTTCCAACCAGGGCTGTACCCTCAAACCCAGCAGTCGAATTCCAGATTGAGCTGCAGGAGGATCCCTCCTTAGAGAAGCTGAGGCCACAGTGGTGCAGGATCCCAGGGGGAGGACCACCAGGAGAGATTCCTGTGGGAGAAGGGATTGCTGTACCGGGAATGGGCTGGTTCAGGGCCAACTGAACCTTAGAAAGCCAGGAGGCAATTGGTGGTCCCCCAGAGGTACCACCACAGACTGTTGTACTTGGCCCACAATATTCCCCTTTCAGGGCATCAGGGGATCTGGCACACCTGGCAGAGGCTGCTGCAGAACTTTTACTGGCCCGCGGCCTTTGATGCCGTCCAACAGTATTGCAGGTCCTGTGACTCCGGCCAGAGGGGGGGAAGGCCCAGGATAAGTGTAAAGCAGCTCTGAGACCTCTGCCCATCATAGAGGAGCCTTTCCAGAAGGGGGCCATGGACATAGTGGGGCCCCTCAGCAGGGTGACCCGGTCGGGGAAGAAATACATTCTGGTGGTGGTAGATTTCACTATGTGCTACCCCGAGGCAGTGGCCATGTCCTCTATTGAGGCAGACACCATGGCAGACACGCTGCTCACCATTTTCAGCAGAGTGGGGTTCCCCAAGGAGGTCCTTCAGACCAGAGGTCCAACTTCATGTCAACCCTGCTCCAGTGCTTGTGGGAGAAGTGTGGGGTCTGACACACCTGGGCCTCGACGTGTCACTCTCAGTCCAATGGGCTGGGGGAGAGGTTCTATGGGACCCTAAAGATGATGCTGAAAACCTTTATGGGACAGCACCCACAGGACTGGGACAAGTATTTACCCCACCTGCTGTTCACGTACAGGGAAGCACCCCAGGAATCCACAGGGTTTTCCCCTTTCGAGTTGTTGTATAAGAGGAGAGTGAGGGGTGAGTGTGGAGGGAAGGCCTCCCCTGATGGAGTATGTACTGACCTTTCTGGAAAAGCTCGCGGAGCTCATGGGCTTGGCCAGGGGAAACCTAGCCAGGGCACAGAGGAAGCAGAAGGTCTGGTACAACCGCTCAGCATGTGCCTGTTTCTATGCTACCAGGGACCAGGGGATGCTTCTCATCCCCATGAGGAAGCACAAGCTGCAAGCTGCCTGGGACGGCCCCTTCAAGGTCATCAGACAGGTAAATGAGGTGACATATGTAGTGGAATTGTCCAACCGGGCACACAGCCACCGGGTGCACCATGTCAACATGATGAAGCCATACTGGGACAGGGAGAAGTTGGTGCTGGCTGGGTGTGGGCAGTGGGAGGAGAAGGGAGAGGATCCCCTGGTGGGACTCCTCCCTGAGGTGGGGACTGACCCCTCGCTGGAATCAATTCTCCTCTCAGACCAGCTAACCCCTGCCCAGCAGGCAGAGATCAGAGAGGTGCTGCATTCATGCCAGCAGCTGTTCTCCAACTGGCCTGGGCTCGCTAACCTGGCTGTTCACTGGGTGGGGACGGGAGCCAACCTTCCCATCAGGTGTTCCCCATTCAGGGTCACTAGGAAAACAGCCCAGGACCTGAAGAGAGAGGTTGGAGACATACTGGTTTTAGGGGTGATCCAGCCATTCTCCAGCCCCGGGGCCTCTGCCATGGTGCTGGTCCCCAAGGACGGGTCGATCCGGTTCTGGGTGGATATTGGAAGTTCAATGCCATCACCGTGTCCGATGCCTACCCCATGCCTAGGACCGATAAAATCCTAGACAAGTTGGGGGGGTGCTATCAAATCCCCCCTCACTCTTCTCTTCTGCAGACTAAATAACCACAATTCCCTCAGCCTCTCCCCATAAGTCATGTGCCCCAGCTCCCTAATCATTTTCATTGCCCTCCGCTGGACTCTCTCCAATTTGTCCACATCCTTTTTGTAGTGGGGGCCCAAAACTGGACGCAATACTCCAGATGAGGCCTCACCAGAGCTGAATAGAGGGGAATAATCACTTCCCTCAATCTGCGGATAATGCTCCTACTAATGCAGCCCAATATGCTGTTAGCCTTTTTGGCAACATGGGCACACTGCTGACTCATATCCAGCTTCTCATCCGCTGTAACCCCAGGTCCTTTTCTGCAGGTCCTTTTGACCAGTTCCTTATCCACCTTTCAATTCTCATATTAAACCCCATCTTCTCCATTTGAACTAATAATTTCCCATGTGGAATTGTATCAAATGCCTCACTGACATCCAGGTAGATTAAACCGTTGGTTCTCAAACTGGGGGTCGTGACCTCTCTGGGGGTCACAACCCGGTTATGTGGGGGGGTCACGAGCCCCGACCCCAGCGCGTGGCTGTAAGTTGCATGCTCCGACCCCTGTGCCAGGCTGTGATCCCCGACCACAACGCATGGCTGTGAGCCTCGACCCCTGTGTGGAGCTGCGGGGCTACGAACCCCAACCTGGGCACACGGCTGTGAGTCCCGACCCCTGCGCTGAGCTTTGAGCCCCAACCTCGGTGTGTGGCTGTGAGTCCCGATCCCGACCCCTGTATCGGGCTGTGAGCCCCGACCCTGGCGTGCGGCTGTGAGTCCCGACCCTGACTCCTCGGCTGGGCTGTGAGCCCCAACCCTGACAGGGATGCGTGGCTGCGAGCCCTGGCCCAGGTGCGTGGCTGTGAGCCTCAACCCCGACAGGGAATCATAGCTGCGAGCCCCGATTCCAACCCGCATGTGGGGCTGCGAGCCCAGACCCCAACCCTGGCCAGGAGCAGGGCTGTGATCCCTGAGTACGACTGCCACATGGGGTTGCAAGTCCTGACTCCAACCAGGAGCGGGGCTGTGAGCCCTGAGCTGGGGCATCCAGGATGCTGTGAGCCCCGACCCCTGTACTGAGATTTCAGGTGGAGCCCTGCCATGTTGAGGGTTATCAGCTGGGAGCACACACAGGGTTGTCAGCCCCGAGCCCCGCCACCCGCTGTGTTTTAGTCTTAATTTAAAAGCAGTGAGAAAAGGTAAATTCATTTTAAGCAATAGGGTTTAAATTTAGTATTTAACATAGTGTTAAATATCAAAAATGTGTTTTTAATTTTTAAGAGGGGGTCACACTCAGTGGCTTGGTGTTTGAAAGGGGTCACCAATACAAAAAGTTTGAAAACCGCTGGATTAGATCTACTGTATTTCCTTTGTCTAAAACCTCAGTTATCTTTGCAGAGAAACAGATCAAATTGGCCTGGCAGGACCTACCGATTGTAAAACCAGGTTGTATTTTATCCCAGTTACTGTTCACCTCTATGTCTTTCATTACTTTCTCTCTCAAAATTTGTCCCAAGACCTTGCAGACAGTTGAGGTCAAATTAAAAGGCCTGTAGATACCTGGACCACGTTTTTTTCCGTTTCTCAAACATAGGAACTATATTAGCAATTCTCCACTCCCCCCGAGTTTACAGAGTCATCAGAAATCCTTGCTATTGGGCTTGCAGTTCCATGTGCTAGTCCCCTTACTATGCATGGATGGAGCTTATGGGGGCCAGGCTGGCTCAGGATTTGGATGGGGGATGTTCAGAGAAAGCCCAGTTTCACAGGCTGTGCTTGGGGCTCAGCAGGAGGTGCTCTCCCCTCACAGCCATTGCTGGCCCCAGTGTGGTGCTAGGGGCTGCAGTGAGTGGGGTGGGAGGACCCAGTAGGGGGCGCTCACCCCTTCTAGTCTGTGCCGGCCCCAGCATAGTGCTAAATTGGTGCTATTTCAGGGGTTGTAAATCTAAGCTCCTGAGCGCTTGTCACTAAGGAGCCCATGTAGAGCGCAGCCTGGTGTCTGGGCCAGGCCCAGCTCCCCACGCTCTGTGCAGCGCAGTGCAACTAGATGTGGGATTCTAGTGCAACTAGATGTGGGATGTACTATAGAACTGCAGGATCTAATTTGGATATGGATAGAGCCCTTTTTAATGTTTTTAATAAAGTAAATACTAATGGAAACTACGTGATCATGGGAGACTTTAACTTCCCAGATATAGACTGGAGGACCAGTGCTAGTAATAATAATAGGGCTCAGATTTTCCTAGATGCGATAGCTGATGGATTCCTTCATCAAGTAGTTGCTGAACGTCGGTTGGGGAGGAGATGCCATTTTAGATTTAATTTTGGTGAGTAGCGAGGACCTCATAGAAGAAATGGTTGTAGGGGATAATCTTGGCTCAAGTGATCATGAGCTAATTCAGTTCAAACTGAACAGAAGGATTAACAAAAATAAATCTGCAACTAGAGTTTTTGATTTCAAAAGGGCTGACTTTCAAAAATTCAGGAAATTAGTTAGGGAAGTGGATTGGACTGAAGAACTTATGGATCTAAAGGTAGAGGAGGCCTGGGATTACTTTAAATCAAAGCTGCAGAAGCTATCGGAAGCCTGTATCCCAAGAAAGGGAAAAAAATTCATAGGCAGGAGTTGTAGACCAAGCTAGATGAGCAAGCATCTTAGAGAGGTGATTAAGAAGAAGCAGAAAGCATACAGGGAGTGGAAGATGGGAGGGATCAGCAAGGAAAGCTACCTTATTGAGGTCAGAACATGTAGGGATAAAGTGAGACAGGCTAAAAGTCAAGTAGAGTTGGACCTTGCAAAGGAAATTAAAACCAATAGTAAAAGGTTCTATAGCCATATAAATAAGAAGAAAACTAAGAAAGAAGAAGTGGGGCCGCTAAACACTGAGGATGGAGTGGAGGTTAAGGATAATCTAGGCATGGCCCAATATCTAAACAAATACTTTGCCTCAGTCTTTAATAAGGCTAAAGAGGATCTTAGGGATAATAGTAACATGACAAATGGGAATGAGGATATGGAGGTAGATATTACCATATCTGAGGTAGAAGCGAAACTGAAACAGCTTAATGGGACTAAATCGGGGGGCCCAGATAATCTTCATCCAAGAATATTAAAGGAATTGGCACCTGAAATTGCAAGCCCATTAGCAAGAATTTTTAATGAATCTGTAAACTCCGGAATAGTACCGAATGATTGGAGAATTGCTAATATAATTCCTATTTTTAAGAAAGGAAAAAAAAGTGATCCAGGTAACTACAGGCCTGTTAGTCTGACATCTGTAGTATGCAAGGTCCCGGAAAAAATTTTGAAGGAGAAATTAGTTAAGGACATTGAAGTCAATGGTAAATGGGACAAAATACAACATGGTTTTACAAAAGGTAGATCGTGCCAAACCAACCTAATCTCCTTTTTTGAAAAAGTAACAGATTTTTTAGATAAAGGAAATGCAGTGGATCTAATTTACCTAGATTTCAGTAAGGCATTTGATACCGTGCCACATGGGGAATTATTAGTTAAATTGGAGAAGATGGGAATCAATATGAACATCAAAAGGTGGATAAAGAATTGGTTAAAGGGGAGACTGCAAAGGGTCCTACTGAAAGGCGAACTGTCAGGCTGGAGGGAGGTTACCAGTGGAGTTCCTCAGGGATCGGTTTTGGGACCAATCTTATTTAATCTTTTTATTACTGATCTTGGCACAAAAAGTGGGAGTGTGCTAATAAAGTTTGCAGATGATACAAAGCTAGGAGGTATTGCCAATTGAGAGAAGGATCGGGATATTATACAGGAGGATCTGGATGACCTTGTAAACTGGAGTAATAGTAATAGGATGAAATTTAATAGTGAGAAGTGTAAAGTTATGCATTTAGGGATTAATAACAAGAATTTTAGTTATAAGCTGGGGACACATCAATTAGAAGTAATGGAAGAGGAGAAGGACCTTTGAGTATTGGTTGATCATAGGATGACTATGAGCTGCCAATGCGATATGGCTGTGAAAAAAGCTACTGCGGTTTTGGGATGCATCAGGAGAGGCATTTCCAGAAGGGATAAGGAGGTTTTAGTACCATTATACAAGGCACTGGTGAGACCTCACCTAGAATACTGTGTGCAGTTCTGGTCTCTCCATGACTCAGTCAGTGCCCGACCCCCAGCGAGCCTTCCCCATTCACCGAGCCCTTCGTGCCAGCCATGTCGCTCTGAGTCGCACTATGTGCCACTTGATAGGTCACCTACAGTCACACGGTTTGTTTTTGGTGCCTCAACTGGGCAGCCAGTAACGAGCGGTGGATAATGGATTCTCCAGGCCAGGACTACGGACCTGCTCCCCCACTGTGCCAGGGATGCCCTGCTGGTCCCATCTCTGCCCCTAAGAGCCTCCCCGCGCAGTCCCTGGCAGGGAAGGGATTGCCCCACTGCCAGCGCCCTGCAGGCCTATGTGTGACAGGAGTGTGGGGGTCTCATACCCATCCCTAGGAGGATGGGTCCGTGCTGTGACTGGCATTAGCTGGCAGCCAAGGACTGACCAAGAATGCCCCCTGTGACGAAGCGGGACTGTTCTTAATGTTTCCTCTGAATATTGTGGGGGTGCCTCAGTTTCCATTATGCAAAAAGAAAAGGAGTACTTGTGGCACCTTAGAGACTAACAAATTTATTAGAGCATAAGCTTTCGTGAGCTACAGCTCACTTCATCGGATGCATTTGGTGGAAAAAACAGAGGAGAGATTTATATACACACACACAGAGAACGTGAAACAATGGGTTTATCATACACACTGTAAGGAGAGTGATCACTTAAGATAAGCCATCACCAGCAGCAGGGGGCGGAAAGGAGGAAAACCTTTCATGGTGACAAGCAAGGTAGGCTAATTCCAGCAGTTAACAAGAATATCAGAGGAACAGTGGGGGGTGGGGTGGGAGGGAGAAATACCATGGGGAAATAGTTTTACTTTGTGTAATGACTCATCCATTCCCAGTCTCTGAATGCAGAGTCATTACACGAAGTAAAACTATTTCCCCATGGTATTTCTCCCTCCCACCCCACCCCCCACTGTTCCTCTGATATTCTTGTTAACTGCTGGAATTAGCCTACCTTGCTTGTCACCATGAAAGGTTTTCCTCCTTTCCGCCCCCTGCTGCTGGTGATGGCTTATCTTAAGTGATCACTCTCCTTACAGTGTGTATGATAAACCCATTGTTTCATGTTCTCTGTGTGTGTGTATATAAATCTCTCCTCTGTTTTTTCCACCAAATGCATCCGATGAAGTGAGCTGTAGCTCACGAAAGCTTATGCTCTAATAAATTTGTTAGTCTCTAAGGTGCCACCAGTACTCCTTTTCTTTTTGCGAATACAGACTAACACGGCTGCTACTCTGAAAAGTTTCCATTATGCAGTTCTTAAGTATCTAGGTGGTGGGATAAGGGTATATGATCGTTCAGAGCCCTAGAGGGCAGGTGTGTGCAGGGGTCTGGACACAGAGAATGGTCAACACCCTGTTTCGTGGCAGCTGATGGCCTGGCCCTTCCCCCCTACGAGGTGAGAGCTAAAGGGTTGGAGAACAAAGGAAGCCCGTGACCTCCTGGCCTGGGAAAGGGACAAAGCCCAGAGGAGGGGGGGCTGGAGAGAGTTTTCAGTTTGGGGCTGGCTGGGGACAAGGAGTGAAGTGCAGATGGGGTTGTCTGGCTCACTGCCCCCCAGAATGGACCCAGCTGAGGGGTCCTGTTCTCTGCACCTACAAGCTCTGTGTTAGACCATGTTCCTGTCGTCTAATAAACCTTCTGTTTTACTGGCTGGCTGAGAGTCACATCTGACTGCGAAGTAGGGGTGCAGGACCCTCTGGCTTCCCCAGGACCCCGCTTGAGTGGACTTGCTGTGGGAAGCACGTGGAGGGGCAGAGGATGCTGAATGCTCCAAGGTCAGACCCAGGAAGGTGGAAGTTGTGTGAGCTGTGTGTCCTGCAGACAGTCTGCTCACAGGAAGGAGACTTCCCCAGAGTCCTGACTGGCTTCGTAGGGAGCAGTTCCAGAGCATCACCCAGGGACTCCATGACACCCCAACCCCACCTTCTCGGGCAGGGCAAGGGTTGGGGTGCAGAGTGCTGGAATACAAGTGACTCTAGTCCTGGGAGTGGGGTCTGCTGTGGGGCCCAGGCCCTCAGTCTCTGAGGCTGGCAGCACAGCCCCGGTGATGAACCTCCCCCAGGGGCAGGGAGCAGCTGCAGGGTCTGTAGCACCCCAGCAAACACTGGTCATTCGGCACCAGCCAGGGGAAGGTCTCACACCCTAGCCATTCTGGATCAGAACCATTTGTGGGGAGACGGAAGCTGAACACAGACCCCTCCCCAAGCTCCCAGCAGCCCTCAGGGCCTCGTCCATGCGATCCCTCCAATGCTGTAGGCAGAGGGACCTTCAGCCAGCACCCCCAGAGGGCCCAACAGTGGGGAACCCAGCCTCTTACCTGGCTGGTACCTCCCATGGCCTTGATGCTGGCCCCAGTTCCAACCAGTTCCCCTACTCTGCAGGCCACTGGAGAAGCCTCCATTGGCAGCTTTGTCTCTGGCACTCTATGGCTGCTCCTGCCGAGGCCCCAGGGCCCACGCAGGGCAATGCTGCCCTCCCAAGGGGCTCTTTAGCCAGAGCCATGCAGAAGCCTGAGGCCCAAAAGCCAACCATGGCTCCCCAGCCAGGAGTGGGTTTCCTTGACACCTGGGTACCCCAGGGGGCTAGATCCTAAAGAGCAGGAGGGAAAGATGATGAAAGAGGAGAGCTGTGCATGGGGCCATGGAGCGGGGGGATGGGACAGAGAGACATTTAAATCAGAGGGGCGGAGGGCGCGCCCAATCTTCCTCAGAGCCCTGGGCTGGCCTGTGCCCTCTGGCACCAGGGTTGGGGGCTCAAAAGTGACTTGCCTTGCCCCAGAGTGCCAAGGCCACTGGCTGTACCGGAGAGGCAGTGCGGGTGCAGGAAACCCCCCCGAGCCAGGCTCTGTGGGGCCGGGATTCAGGCTTGGGGAGCTTTGGGCTGTGTGGAGGGGACTCCAGAACTGGGAAAGGGCCAGCTCAACTGCCCCAGAGCCCACGGCTTGCGTCACACCCCAACCCCCCCACCAATGGCCCTGCCCTGAAGGGACCCATCTAGGGACAGAGCGGAGCTCAGGCTCTGTAGCCCCAGAGTGCCAGGTAATGCGGGTGCTGTCCCAACAGGAACTGGACTGAGCCCCTCTCCACAGCCACCACCCACTGAGAGACACTGCTCCCCTGAGACAGATTCAAACCTGTGCCCCAAAGAGGAGAGATGCCCCCTACCCCTGCCTGCCCAGAATATTATTATTCATCTAACATTGCACTGTCCAGCAAAACACTTCCCAAAGGAGATCAGTGTCATCATCCCCACAAAAAAGAAAAAGAATACTTGTGGCACCTTAGAGACTAACAAATTTATTTGAGAAGTGAGCTGTAGCTCACGAAAGCTTATGCTTAAATAAATTTGTTAATCTCTAAGGTGCCACAAGTACTCCTTTTCTTTTTTGCGAATACAGACTAACACGGCTGCTACTCTGAAACTTGTTATCATCTCCACTGTACACATGGGGAAACTGGGGCAGAGGGCGGGGAAGGGATTTGCCCAAGGTCACCCAGTGGCAGAGCCAGACATTGACCTCCAGTGTGCTGCATCCCAGTTCAGTGCTTTACCACTAGTCCACACTGCCTCCCTTGACTCTGTGGCCATAGCTTGGGAGCGGCTTTCCCTCCACACACCGCCAGGGGGAGCCATGAGATGTTTAGTATAGTCTGTTCCAAGTGTGGGGAGGCACGAGCCACCCCAGGTCCCACACAGGTGCCTCTGTCCAGATGGCACGAAGGCCAAGCGGGCCCATCAGCTTTGGTGCCCCTCTTGCCCCCCAACATTCAGAAGTCACTAGTCAGGCCTCAAAATCATGAGATTTGCTTTAAAAATCACAAGATTTTAATATTCATTTGCATTCTGGTGTGGCTGTTCGGGAGGCGCGAGGCCTGGGGCTTCTCCATGCCGAGGTGGGCACTTTATCTAACGAAAGCGAAGATTCTTCGTTACTAACCGAATGGTTATGTCATCATTAGCCACTAGGAGGGGGTTCTTGCACCTTCCTCTGAACTTGCTGGGGTGGCTGGCCCCATTGATCTGATTTGGGGAAGGAGGCAGCAGGGAGAGGGCAGGGTACTGGGCTAGATGGGGCCTGTGACGCTAGCAGACCAGGGGCCAGCTCATGCCCAGGCCCTTGGGCCTCACTGAACACTGACAAACGCAGAGCTTGACCCAGCCTGTGTGTTAGCCGCGTTAAAACAGCTGCTGATCAGCGTGTGTGGAGTGTTTTGACTTGTGGAATTGCTTGCAGGATTGATCTCTCCCATGACCTCTGTAGCCCGTGGTATAACGTTAGAATGAATGTTTGCATCATAAACTTCTGTAACTGCTCTACACCACTGAGTTTGCAAGGCAGCTTACGTCCACTTAACACTGCGTCTACACTAAAATTTGGCTTCCACTGATGTAACTCACCTGCTTTGCCGACTTAATCATGCCACTTCCCCCAGTCAGCGTAGTTAGGTCAATGCAGTGTCAGTGTACATACTGCATTGCTTACATCGCCTGTCCCGCAATGCCCCACACTGACAGTACAATCGATACCACACACCACAGACACAAGGAGCCAGGGGTACACACACACAAGCGCTGTAACTACTGTGGCAGCTGCATGCAGGGTGTTTGATTTTGTAGTGTAGCCATGGCCTGTGTAACTCCTCCAATAGGGGAGAAGCATGAATTAGTGTAAAGTGCTGGGCCTGCCCATTGAAACCAAACGAGCCATTGCAAAACATCGAAGACCTTACTGATTGCCTCTGTTGTTAGATATTTCACTGCATGTGTGTGTTCTCCCTGTGTGCTGCCCCAGCTCTGCGTAGACAGCCAGCACAGCAGACCTTGAGTGAACCGCCCAATGACCACAAGATCCGTTAAGGGACAAAGGCACCCGGCCAGGTTTATTGATGACAAGGAATGGTAATAGCACCTGATAGACTCTACGAGGATACTAAGACATGTATGCCTGTGACAATGGACGCAGCTCAGTGAATGGCGGGACTTTCCATTTCCTCCTTGGCTGGACCAACACATTCTCTCAGAGATACCCTGATACAAACAAGCTGCTCCGCTGACTTAGATACTGCCCGCTGACCAGGCTTGTTATTGTCCACTTTTTTGTACATGTTGGTTTGATTAAAATATTTTTATTTATTACATTGCTATTTGACCTTATCTTTTAGGAGGACTCAGTGTGTTCCTGTTATCCTTGGGGAATGTTTTTGTGCCATTCTTGATATTGTGGTTTTCGTACCACGCTTCTGGAATGGGTTTGTGTGAATACTTTGTGCCTAGCACTTTCTAGGTTTCAGATTCTGGGAACGTGCAAGCAGGTAGAGCCTGACGTTTGCTCACAGCCTGACTTTTGCTTTATATTAGCAAAGTTTGCCACTACTTTAGCTTAGGCCTTGTACCAGGCCTTTAATACAAGGGCTTCTATTTTAGGCTCTCTTCCTACTACAGCCCCCATGCCCTTGAAGGGGAGCCAGGTACCGACACTCGTTCCATCAGTTTCAGCTCTGGGAAAAAGGAATAAAATGCCTGGCCAGAAGGAGCTGTAACAGTGCCGAGCTTGGCACTTGGGGAGGGCAAGATTTCTAAGCATAAGCAAGGAATCCCCAAGCAACTCAGCTGGGATTAGCCCGGAAAGAGAAACAGAGCTTGGATGTTACAGCAGCTTCTATTGCCTTTTGGAATCTAAACCTGGGCCTGTCTATCACTAAGGCCGGCTTGCTAGGCCGGGGTGCTTCAGGGGACTGTCTGTGGCTGTTGCAGGGCTGGAGGAATTCACAGCCAGTACCTGGTTGCTGTAAGCTCTTTTGAGAACACCCAGTCAGTTTTGGGGCTGCCCTGAGGTTGGCACCCACATTGTAAGATGCTCCACACCACATGACACTTAGGGTGACCCGATTTTATAGGGACAGTCCCGATATTTGGATCTTTTTCTTATATAGGCTCCTATTACCCCCGACCCTGTTCCAATTTTTCACATTTGCTGTCCAGTCACCCTAATGACACTGGTCAGAGCCAGCGTAGCAGGGAGAGGGGATACTGGGCTGGATGGGTCCTGTAGGAACCAGCCAGGCTGAGTTTCCTGCAGGGTAGAGGGAGGTGAGTGGGCCTCGTTAGATGCAGCCTGGGGGGGCTGGCTGTGGTGAGGGGGGTCTCGGGCTTTGGGGGGGTTCTCTCCAAGAGGCTGTCTCTGTAACTGATGCTGATCACACTAAGCTGCCCCCTTCTTAAAGCCCAGCCCAGTCCAGCCCAGCAGCTGGAGCCCACCCAGTAATTAGGAAATGAGATTTAATTTCAGGCAATGAAATGCCACTAAAGTGGCGGGTGAGCCAGCTTTGGGCTGCAAGGTAAGATGATAAGCAGCATCACATGGGCTGGTTGCATAATTGTGAACTTGGCTCAGGCCGGTCGTCTTCCCCGCCTCCCACCCAGCCCCGGAGGTTGGGGGCCAATTCTGGGGAGGGCTGGGGACAAGATGCTGGGTCTTGCCCGGGAGAAGGGGTGTGTGCTGGGCATTATTCTGGGATTGCTCAGCCCCCAGCATGGCCAGGTCCAGGGCAGGGGGCACTGGGCTGCAGTCCACACCCACAAGGGATGGGCAGGTTGGGGACAGGGCTGGCTCAGCCTGGGTTTGGTTAACTCCGATCTTTAGATAATAGTTGCTCTAGGGCCCATTGGATGCATCAGTGCTGCCTACAGGGGGCACTGCCACTGCATGGGGGTGTCACCCACCCCCACCTCCTGCCTCCCACTGCCCCACCCCAAATCACCCCTGACCCCCCCCACCCATGCAGTATATACAGCTTGTAGTTACTGTAAACCCCTCCCCCTCCCTGATACCCCCACTGCCTCCCCCACAGCCCTGCTGTAAGCCCCCGAAGTCACCCCGCTCTGACCCAAACAATCTCCCTCCAGCAGGGTCTGCATGCAGGTCTCTGCAGGATGAGCTCTTCTGCAAGCCTGGTGCAGCCTCACCTGGCCCTAGGTCCCAGCTCCGCCCTAGTCATGATCCCCCCAATCCAGGTCCAAAGGTCTTGGGGGCCCTGGCACAGCTGGCACTGGGAGACAGGGGCATCTTGGCACCCCATTCCCACCAGCCCCAGGGCTGGGACCAGCACAGTGATCAGCTCCCCCAGGCCCACTACATGGGCTGATGCGTGCAACCCTCTCCTGCTGCCCTCACCAGGGCCTGGGTCAGAGTGTGGCAGAGCCAGGGCAGCATCCTGCACTCTACCCTGAGAGGGACTGGAGGCTGGGCCTGTCTGTCGGACCCACCCTCCCGCCTAGCACCGACCAGGACCATGGCTGGCTGTCTCAGGCTTGCACCCCCCTCATGCTTCTGGGTACAGGCTGAGGGATACAGCGTGTGTGGCTGGGGACCCCCTTGCTCAAGGTGCAGGCCTGGGGTGCACATGGAGCCCCAGTGCCAGCCCAGCTGTAAGGGCAGCCATGGTGGGAGCTGGTAAGCCCACAGTTGGGCAGGTGTCTCTGCTGGAGCATTTTAATTCCGCGCCCCCAATCCGCCGCCCACCTGCCTGGCAGCTGCGCAGCAATTATCCAAATGGCTGTTAATTGCAGCTGATAATTCCTCATGGGGATCAGGGTCGGAAAACTCCGCAGCTGAGCAGATTGGGGCTGGTCCTGAACAGCAGATCCGAGGTGCCAGGGTCTCTCACCCCGTCCACAGCAGGCATGCAGCGCTGGCAGTGCTTGTTTGCCCAGCACGGAGACAGGAGCTGGCCCAGGGGGCAGGGGAAACAGGGCCTGCTGGGCTCTAAGGGACTGACCTGTTCCGGGGCACATTCCCCAGCAGTGTGCAATTGCGTGTGCAATTAAATTAAATAAAATTGCGTGTGCAATTATTAGCAGGAGTATGAGGGGAGAGAAGGATGGGCAGAGCAGGGGGGATTGGGAGGCAGGACTCCTGGGTTGTGCTGAGCTCTGGGAGGGGAGTAGGGTCTAGGGGTTAGATCAGGGGCTGGGAGGCAGGACTCCTGGGTTCCATGCCCAGCTCTGCCCCCAAATCCATGTGAGTCACCCCCGCTCTGGGTGCCTGTTATTGAGGTTTTGTGTCACACGGGTGCTGCTGGGCATTTTCCAAGCCCCCTGGGGGACTGGGATCATCTTTTGCCAAGCCTGGGGCACTCTGAGGCTGGCAGGTGCTGGGGAGCCATGGCAGGGTGAGATGGGTAGGGGCACAGGAGGGGTGCAATGCAGAGTCTGGGCTGCAGGGGGCGCACAGGCTGAGAGTGCCTGACCTGGCTGGTCCCCTAGTGCTGCGGAGAGGAACTGCATATTCTCCCTCTGCCTGTCTCCCACCCAGGGCAGCCCCCAGCTGGGCTGGGAAGCAGCCGCCTGCCCCCCCCTCGCCTTCCCTCCCTCCCGGGAACCAGCGAGGGGCACTGGGCTTGAAGGGGGGGCTAGCCTAACGTGGCCTAGGCCAGACCCAGATGATCACAAACAGGGTGCGCCCAGCCAGGCCGTCCCTGCGCCAAACCTGGCTCAGCCCAGGCCCCAACCCATGGCTGCATGGCCAAGTCAGTGCCCTCCAGCCCCGCGCCCTCCCCAACTGCCTGCAATAGCAGTGCTGCTCTCCCCCCCCCCCCCCCCCCACTGGCCTGGCTGGGACACTGCAGGTTGGGGGGGAGGGGTCACAGGCAACCAGAGCAGTGACTCTGCATCACGAAAATCTCCCAGGACCTGGGTAAGGTGGGTTTGGTCCTTGGCACAGCACAGCTCACAGGCCTGAAGCCTCCCTCCCACCACATGAGGTGCGTGACCATGTGTGGCTGGCTGAGTGCCCCCTGGGCACCAAGGGAGCAGGGGATGGTCTGGGAGAGGGCAGGAGGGGCCACAGCCTGCGAGCAGGTTGAGAGGAGAAGTTAGACAACCCCCAACCCTCATGAGTGATGGGTCTGATCCCCCACCACGGTCACCCCTGGTCTGGGCCCTGATCCCCCATACCCCTCCGGGACCTGGGGCAGGTCCTTGACCTGGCACTGGTCTCTGTCTCCAGCTGGTGGGGGATGGGGTTGCTGATGGTGCTAACCCCCATGCCCAGTGACTACAGAGGCAGGACGAGTCTCCGAGCTGAGCCGGGGGAGCAGGGTGCAGGAAGGTTAGGAGAATGGGGCTCTCTCACAGCCCCTCCTTGTCTCCTTTCACCCTCCAACAAAGGGGGGAGGTTGGGGACACTGCCACTGCACCCCTAGCTGTTGGCACAGGCTAGAGGGTGCCAGAGGGGAGGCCTGGCCTGGCTGGTGGGACGAGCCTACACAGCTGCTCACATAATGCAGGTGCCAGCGCAGGAACAGGGCCCCAAGGACTGAGGGCCAGCAGCAGCCGGGGTGGCGGGACCCTGGGGCAGCTCTAGGCACAGGAGGATGGAGGAGGTGGGGGTTGGGGCAAAGGCCAGGTCGTAGAGGGGGAGCAAGGAGGCCTGTGTTCTCTCCCAGATCTGAGCGGGAAGCGGGGGGCTAGTGGTTAGAGCAGAGGCTGGGATGCAGCGGGTTGGGTTCCAGCGCTGATTCTGGGAGGGGAAGGGGCTGGGTGGATATGGTTCCTGTGGGGGCCAGCCTGGGGCTGGGCCCTGGTGCTCGCTCAGTGCCTGCCCCAACCCCACACTTGATGTGGACACTATAGCTGGCTTGGGGGGACTCCTGGGGCTCCCTCCTGGTCCCTCTGGCACACGGACCGGAGGCAGAACAAGGTAGTAGGGGCAGCGGGACACGGGGAACAGTGTAGGTTCTGGGGCACGGCTGGCTGAACCAGCACTGCACCAGCAGGGGGTGCCCACAGGCCAGAGCAGGGCTGCCCCCAGGCCCTGGTCCAACAGTGAAAGGAGCAGCCACTGCCCCCCCCCACTCCCGGGTGCGGGGAGGCAGTGCTGGCCGGGTGACTCGGAGCCAGGACGCCTGGGACCTGCAGCAGGGCCGGAGGGGGAGCTGGGGAGATCCCGCTCCCCGGGCCCTCAGCCACCCTCCCCGTCCTGCCCCCTCCCTTCCCCGCCTGTGACAGCAGCAGAGACCTCGGCCAGCCTTTGGCAAAGCACTTCATTGGCCCAGACACATGCCCAGCCGGGCAGTCGCCAGGGGCAGGGCCAGCAGTGACTGTGTGACAATGGGCGGGGCGGGGGGGGCTCAGAGCTGTGAACACACAAGCTGTCTGCCCCCCGAGGTCACTCCCGGTAAAGGAGATCACTGCCTTTACCTAGGTCACTCCTGCCAGCGCTTGCCCCAGCACAGCCCTGCTGGCGGGCAAGAGGGAGGGGACCTCTAGGGCCTGTGGGATGCAGGGGGTGAGGCTTGGCTCAGGGCTTGATGAGACCCAAGGGGACAGAGCTGGCTGCCTCAGATGGAGCTGGGGCTCCAGGTGCCCAGGGCGTGGCTCTGATACCCAGGGAAAGGCACTGGGGAGGTGTCTGCCACTGGGCAGGGGCATTTGATCCAGGCCCATTGGGGTGGCGAGCCCGTCCTGCGGGGACCTAGATGCAGCCCGGCTCTGCCCTGCTGCTAGGGTGACCAGACAGCAAGTGTGAAAAATCAGGACAAGGGGGGTAATAGGAGCCTATATAAGAAAAAGCTGCAAATATCAGGACTGTCCCTATAAAATTGGGACAATTGGTCACCCTACCTGCTGCTGACCAACCCTGGATGTGCCTCCTACACAGTCCTGGCTCCACCTCCACTTTGGCACTCTGACTGCAACTTCTGCTAGGACCCCTCCCCCCTTTGGGAGCCGAGGTCCCCACTGGGGGACAGGGCCAAGAGGCCAGGGTGCCAGGCTGTGATGGGAGGGGTGCAGGGAGCCAGGGTTGGGCCAGCACCCCAAGGCGGTGAATGGGGATGATATGGGGCAGAAGGGGGGTTCTCTAACTCTTTGCAGAGTGGACAGACACAGCCTGGGGCTCAGTGGCTGGATCACCTCCCCCCCAAAGCCAGATGCTGATACCAACCTCTGCGTGCCCCGCATCACTGGCAGAGGGGTGATAGGAGAGGGAGGGGGAGGTGCTGTGCTTTGGGTCCCAGGCAGGGGAGGTAGGAATGGCTGAAGCTGGTAGATAATGGAGCCTGACTCTCCCCCTATCTCATCGAAGGCAGGGTGGCCATACAGCACAAAGGGTGACAGCCCTAGAGGCTGTGCCAGAGGGAGGGAGCCTGGCCTGCCCCCTGCCCTAACAGACAAGCAGCCCGGGATTCATTCTGTCCCCCACCCCCCCAATAACTGACACCACAGCCAGGAGTAGGGGAGAAGGTGCCTTGTTGAGAAGAGGAGGTGGAGCCAGGGACAGCGAGCTGTGGGGGCAGAGTCTCTAGGGGGAGGGGGCTGCTTCTAGGCCTCCTCAGGGGTCAGCTGGTTGAGGGTTTGGATGTCATCCAGGAAGTGCTTGGGGGTCAGGATGTGACTGGAACCTGGGGGAGAGAGAGGTGGTTGGCAGCGGTGGGCACAGTGAGGCAGGTATGAGGCTGGCATCACCATCACCCCCATCCTTGCAGCTGGACCCTGCTCTAGTGCGGGGGGGAGGGGCTGTCTCCTACCCCCCATGGCCTGGCACCACACCCTTCGTGCCACTGTACCCTGCACAGCCAGGTAAGAATCCACATGCTGACAGTGTTCCTCACCCTTGGGTCTTAGAGGGGTGTGTGCAGGGAGTGAGCAATATCCCTATGGGTGTTACTGGGGGTGTCTGACTGGGCCCCCACACATGGTCCTTGGGCAATGAGCGGCCTGGGGAGCCAGGGACCAGGAGATCAGGTGGCTAGATACAGGCCTGGGGAGCCAGGGACCAGGAGATCAGGTGGCCTTGTGGGGCAAGCACATCTCTGTTCCCAGACCCCCGGGTGCGGGAGGACAGAGGGTAGCATGGGTGCCCTGTAGGTGCTGGACAGGCAGTTCTAGGGTCTCCCCCTCCAAGGAGGTCCCAACTGTCCCTGACCTGGGCATTCCAGCTGCCCTTCCCCCCATGACTCGCCCTACTCACCGATCACCACCTCCCACTTGCCCTTGGTGGCCGGGGTCACTTCGTAGGCGCAGCGCATCTCAGACCTGGACATCCCACCCAGCATGTAGATGATGAGGCATGGGCTCCTCCGGTACTCGGTCGCTGGCTTGTTCTTGTGCCAAAGCCTGAAGCAGGCGCTGGGGGGAGAGAGGGGCAGTGTGGATACCTGGGGCTCGCTGAGGGAATTCCAGATGGAAGGGCAGGGCCTGGAGGAGGATGGGGGGCAGGCCCTGCCCAAGGGAGTGGGACAGGAGTCCCAAAGCAGGCAGAAGGGAGTAGGGGAGGGTGGCACCTGCCCTGGGCTGGGGATGCTGTCTAAAGCTCATCCAGTACCTTTCTTCTATCCTGGGCCCTGGTGTGTTGAGGGACTGCTGGGGTGCAGGGGACATGGTAAGAGGGGTCCAGGGCTCCAGGCTCTTGGGCATCCCCCCCCCTGTAGAGGGCAGGGCCCTGGCCACGCACTCCCAGGCACAGAGGCTCCTACACCCTGGGGTGTGTGTGTCAGGGCTCTGCCCCCCACAGCCCAGCCAGGCTCAGCCTTACCTGACAGCAGCCTGGGAGCTGGTGGTAGAGACCGGGTCCGACACAAAGGGCCACAGATTCTTGTCCAGTTTGTCCTCAAGGATGTCCTGGCGGGGGGAGCAGGGAGGACAGATCAGCAGGGGCCAAGCAGCAGGAACCTCGGACTGTGGGGCGGAGGGACTGGGACGGCTCCTCACTGAATGATTGACAGTCCCTGGGGGGAGCAGCCTGGGGCCCTCTTTCCAGGGTGGGGCATGGGGAGCCAGCAAAGAGCACACTGACTCCTCCAGTGATGCCCCCCATCTCCCCACATCCCCCTCAGCTGCTCAGTGCCCTGCTGTGACCACACCACCCATCCGCCGTTATGGGGAGGGCAGAGACCTCCTGCAGCCAGATCCAGGGCCCCTGCTGCGGGCAGATCCAGGCCCTGCCTCTTGCTCCATGAGGTGTGTCCCGCCCACTTCAATCCCAAATCCTGCTGCTCAGGAGCTGGTGGCGATACTGGTGCTGCTCAAGCTGCTGGACAGGAAGCAGCGCGGCGGGGTGAGTGGGTGCCGGACAGCCCCGACTCCGACATGCTGCCCAGCCACTGGCTGCGGGCCGGTGTCCCCCGGGCTGCCTGAGCTGGATGCCGAGGGCCAGGCGCTGCTGGGGAGTAGAGCCCTGCACGGTTGTATCTGCAGCCAATCCACTATCCGCAGAAATGGGGCACGGATATGCAGTGCTCTACACATGGCTGACCCCAAACCACCCCCTGGGGACCAGCCTGCCAGTTGTGACCCCCACCCCCAAAGCCAGGAAGCAGATGGACCGGTACCTCCATGATGTCCTTGAGCATGGGGGTCCAGAGGAGAGCTGGAAGGTGGACTCCAGCCGTGCCTTCCTCTCCGGTCGAAGCTGCCCGCTCTGGGGGAGGAAGGGAGAGGGGGTGAGAGGCAGCAGGGAGGAGGTGTGGGGTGGGAACGGGGGCAAACAGGGAGAGGCAGAGAAAAGAACAGAATGGATCACTGAGAGAGAGAGGAGGGGAGAGAGACTGATGGGAGAACAGAGCTGCTTCCCCCCATTCACCACATGGCCACCCCATGCAGTGGTCACCAGCTCCAGCTCCCTGGCGATCTGAGGTCCTGACCCCCAGGGTCCTCTGCAGTGGCAGAAGAGGTCACCCCAGAGAGAGAGTAACTCAGGGGTCACCCTCATATGGGGAGGGCATCGCCCCACTGTACAGGGGCAGAGGCCACCTCTGTGCTGGGAGTAGGTCACTGCCATAGGGGGGCACCTCCAGGATGGCCTGGGCTCCCCTTTGTAGCACAGATCTGCTCCCTGGCATGGGTACAGCTACTGGCCCCTGGCCCCAGTCCCTTACCCCAGGTGTGAGAGATGCCCAGGAAATGCATGTTGTCTATGATGTCGCTCTGCTGCTGGATGTTGGCATGTTGGATCAGCTTGGTGAGGTTCTTGTCCACACCTGCACGGGGAGAGACAGGTCAGCACTAGCACCCCTGGGACGCACCCACAGCCCAGGCACATCAGTCCATGGCCCCAGGAGTCCTAGTTCCCCGATCAAATCCTGAGATCCTGCTCTTCCCACCCCTCCCAGAGCTGGGGGTAAACCCAGGAGTCCTGGCTCCCAGCCCCCCTCTAACCCACTAGACCCAACTGCCCTCCCAGAGCTGGGGGTAGAACCCAGGAGTCCTGGCTCCCAGCACCATCCGCTCTAACCCACTGGACCCCACACAGTTAATGATCGAATTTAGGTTCTTGCTGCTCCTCCCTCAACAAGTTCTCTTGGGTGCTGGGGTCAGGGGTCTCTCTAGCTCCCCCTGGCAGTGAAATGGGAGCCCCCGTCCCCCTGATCTGGGCTCCCCCTTCTGCGACCAGTCAGGTGCAGTGTCAGAGCCGAGGCCTGGCTCTTAAAGGCTGTGAGGCCTTGAGCTGGAAGGAGGGCAACGTCCCCCCCCGCCCGCCTCTCCCAAACTATTTACTGCTGCTTAGTGCAGAGGGGGAGGCCTGGCAACTCCACAGCACCCCCTGGCCAGGAAACTGGGCAGCCAGGCAGCCAGATGAGGGCACCCTGGCCTGGGCAATGGGCGCAGGGGCAGTGCCTGAGCAGGGTTACAGGAAGGGCCCCGGAGCAGGGCCCTGCCCCACCGAGCCAGCATGGGGCAGGAACCGATGGGGGAAGAGGGACTGTGCCAAGTGTCGGGGTCAGGGAGGTTCCCCAGGCCCTGGTGAGTTTGGGGAAGGGGCTGAATGCAGCAAGAAGCAGGGAGCTGGTACAGGGATGACACAAGGGGTGGGCAGGGGACTGGTCGCAGGAGGCTCAGAGACAGAACATGGTATCTGAACAGCCTGCAGGAAAAAAGAAAAGGAGTACTTGTGGCACCTTAGAGACTAACAAATTTATTAGAGCATAAGCTTTCGTGAGCTACAGCTCACTTCATCGGATGCATTTGGTGGAAAAAACAGAGGAGAGATTTATATACACACACACAGAGAACATGAAGGAAGGGATCTCCCCCCTCCCTGCAGAGAATGGCCAGGGGGCTGCTCCAGGTGTGTGTCTCTCCATCCCCCCTCCCTGCAGAGAATGGGCTGGGGAGCCGCTCTGGGTGTGTGTCTCCATCCCCCCTCCCTGCAGAGAACGGGCTGGGGGGCTGCTCTGGGTGCGTCTCTCCATCCCCCCTCCCTGCAGAGAATGGGCTGGGGGGAGCGTGGAGGGCGGACACTGCTCGGAAGGCAGCAGCAGGGAGCAAAGGCCGCCAGGTCCGACCCCAGGGGGCAGTGCGGAGCGTGGGCGCGGCGCACTGGCAGGCTCGCAGGCACCGAGAGGTGGGCAGAGGGGAGACAGGGCTGTAGAGCCAGGCTGGACACAGGCCCCGGGAAGCGGCTGGCCGGGAGGCGCCCTGCATGGCAGGCGGGCTTGCCAGTCTGAGCAGTGCCATGCCCCACCAGCCCCACAGGCCTGGGCCCCGCCTCCAGGAGCGCCCCCTGCAGCAGCAGCCCCCCAGTGCTCCCCCTGCAGGCTTGTGGCGTTACCATTCTTCAGGAAGATGTAGAGCAGGATGATGCGGATCTTGTCATAGGCCTGCACGCTGGGGTCCAGCAGGACGGGCACGATGATCTTCATGGGGTCTGTGATCTTCTCCCCGTCCCCATCTGTCCCCATGGCCAGGTCCGGGGGGGGGAGAGGGCTCACACACAAGGCCAAGGTCAGGCCACTCTGCTTCCTCCCGCCACCGCAGCAGGATGGGAGATGTGAGGGCCCCATGACCCACAGCTCGCCTACCCCGTGCCAGGGCCCCCTCTTCCTTGGGGTCAGCTCCCCCTGCGGTGAGCAACGGGCCCCCAGGGAGTAACCCGAACCCCACGTCCCCCTTTTGCACTCCTGGTGCTGCATGGGGGGGCTGGTCCTGGCTCCAGCAAGCCTGCAGGTCTGAGACCCCTCTCTCTGGGCTGAGTCCATGTGCCAGACTCTGTCCCCCAGCTAGGCTCTGCCCACAGACCCACCTGCTCCACGCTGCACAGCTTCTCCAATGTCCCTCTGAAGTGCCGCATGCACTGCTCAGCCAGGTTCAGGTGCGTGGAGTACTGCGGGGAGAGACCGGGGCACGGGGGGAGTTTACCGTATCACTAGCTGGTCCAGAGCACCTGCACCCACCAACCCACAAGGAGGGCCCCTTGGCCAGAGGGGCAGCCCCAATTGGCTGTAGAAGCTGAGCGTATAGGGATTGTTTTGCCCAGTATTGATGTGCAGCCACCGCTGGGGTGGAGTGGGGCAGCTGGAGGGGAGGATCAGGAGGAGGAAGCAGCTTCCAAAACAGCCCACGGCTTCTCTGTTAGTTACCACTAGGTTGGGGGCTTGGAGATCAGCAGGTGTCGGGGTACCTGTGCCAGTGGCCAGGAGCTTTCTGTTGGCACATGGCCCAGTGGCACCAGGAGTGGCTCCAACGGGCTGGTTTGGAAGCTCACCAAGGCCCTCTCCCGAGAGCTGCAGCAGCAAGGCACGGGCTTTACCCAAGGGCTGCCCTTGGTGGGGCTAACGTGGCAGCTCTGGGCACTGACAGGCAGGCTGCTGCCCATGGTGCCACACAGCACCTGGG
The DNA here is from genome assembly GCF_009764565.3 of Dermochelys coriacea. NCBI lineage: Eukaryota > Metazoa > Chordata > Testudines > Dermochelyidae > Dermochelys > Dermochelys coriacea. The sequence goes on from NC_050087.2 coordinate 8,301,678, forward strand.
GGGAAAATGGCTCTGCCCAATGGGACAGGTCAGCAGCTCTCATCAGGCAGTAAAACGGAGTGCCCCAGAGTGCCCTGCCCCCCAGGAGAGTCCCTACTGTCCCTCATCAGCCCCACAGAGCACCCTGCCCCTCCCATCAGCCCTACTGAATGCCCTGCGCCCCGCCCACTAACAGGCCCAGCCCCGTTACCTTGTTCAGCTCTTTGTGGTACTGCGGCATCTTCTCCAGGATCTGGGACAGGTCGTTGATGTTGGCCTGGAGGGAGGCGGTGGTGAGATCCCGGCCGCTCCCAGCGCTTGGAGCCCCCTGCAGGGCAGAGGCCTCGCCTGGGGACAGCTGCAGCAGCCCAGCCACGCGGCTTGGGTTAGACCTGCCCTTCCCAGGCCAGCGGGAACGAGACGGGAGCCCCGCAACCTGAGCGCCCCTCAAGGTGTGAAGCGGCAGCGCGCTGAGGAGATGCCAGCGTTGGCTCCCTGCAGCTCTCCCTGCGCGGTCCCAATCCTGCTGTCTGACCCTGCCCCATGGGCCTCTGCCCTCCCCCACTGTGGGGAGCTCCAGAGCTGTGGCTGGGGGGGGGGGCAGGGGACTCCACATACCTCTTAGCCCTTTACAGGCAAACCCTGGGAGCAATGGGACAGCCCCCCCCCCGCCAACCCCTCCTGGGGCAGCAGGGAAGCCTCCCCTCCCCATCAGTGGCAGTGGGATGGGTCCCCCTGTCCCTCCGGCCTGAACTCCCCAATCGCTACTCCCAGCCCCCGCCGCACCTTGTCCGTGGTCAGCCTCTTGCTCTCATAGAAGGTGCGCAGCAGCTCTGTCACCTTCCTGCAGCAGGGAGAGGGGTCAGAACGGAGCCAGGCACTGCCTTGGTGGTAGGGGGTGCCCTGTCCTATGCTACAGGGGATGGAGCCCCCACCCCACGGGCACCAGGGTTCTCTGCCTCGAGAGCCTCAGACAGGCTGGGGGGCCCCCTCTTCCTAAGTTACCCCAAGGCAGAGTTCAGTGCACCTCTGGGGGCTCCTGGCGCCCTGCTGGGGGGGTCTGGGGGCAGCGGCAGGCCCAGCAGGAGGCAGTGAGGGAGCACTAAAGGGAGCCTGTAAGGTGCATGGGGAGACAATGGGATTCAGGGGAAGACAGTGTCCAAGGGGACCCGAGAAGAGATTGTGGGACAGTGTCTCTGGAAGGGAGCGCTCAGGGGGTCCTTTGGGGAGAGTGAGCGCGAGCGGGGTTGTGTCCAGGGGGTCTAAGCACTAGAGAGGAGTATGTCTGATGTGACAAGCCCCAGCACTGGGTTGGAGGGGGAGTCCTGGCACTGAGCAGGAGGGGGTGTGTTGCGGGGGGCAGGGGGTGTCCCTGCACTGGGGGAGAGGAGTGTATCCCAGGGGTAGTGGAGTTCCAGCACTGGGTGGGAAGGAAAGGGGAGGGGTGTGTCTGAGGAGCCCCAGGGTGGGGAGGGGTGTGTCTGAAGGGGAGGATGGGGGAAGTCCCAGCACTGGAAAGGAGGGGGAGGGGTTTGTCAACAGGGTGGGCTGTCCTGGCACTGGGTGGGAGAGGTGTGTCTGAGGGGGGAGTCCTGGCAGTGGGCGGGGAGGGCTGTGCCAAAGTGGGGGTAGGGGGTCCCAGCACCTGGCAGGGAGGGGAGAGGTGTGCCGAAGGTGGGGGGGTAGCGAGTCTCGGCCCTAGGCAGGGCAGAGGGGTGTGTCCAGGGGTGTCCTGGCATTGGGTGGGGCACGGAGTGATGTGTCCGGGGGGGATGGGTCCCGGCCCTGGGTGGGGCACGGAGGGGCATGTCCGGTGGATGGGCAGGGCATGGAGGGGTGCATCAGGGGGCAGGGCTGAGCGCGCTCACTTGGAGACCTCAGTGAAATGCACGTGGCATAGCTGCACCAGAGTTCGTTGTCTTCGTCCAGCAGCGCCTCTTTCTCCCGCGAGTCGCTGATGCCCGTCGTCTCGTACCTGCAGGGGGGAGGTGGGGTCAGGCTGCGGCACCCCTCACCCGAGTGTGGGGGCTGCGAAGCAGTGCAGGTGCCTGGGTCACATCCCCCCCGTCCGCCTGAGGAGGAGTGTGGGGCACCTCCTGCTGGCAGCCAGGCCCTACTTGTAGGTGTCTTTCTCAATGCTGAGCAGGTGGTAGGCCATGGCCTGGTAGGTGAGCTCGTGCAGCAGTGGGGACACCAGGTCGAAGCTCCGGTCCAGGATCAGCAGCTGAGAACGGGCTTTGTCGGGGCCCTGGGGCAAAGGAGAGAGAAACCCGCCACCTGCTGCTCTGGTGGAGGGTTCCTGGCCTGGCTTACATGGCACAATCCAATGGGCTGTGGTGGCCTGAAACTTCACCACCCACCCTCTCTGGCCCAGCCCCCAACCCCAGGGGGAAGCCAAGAGACACCCCCAAGCTAGCTGGGATGTGCCCTGGGGCCCGCCCTGACCGGCAGGGAGAGCTCCCCACCCAGCTGTGCTGCAACGCCCCCTGCAGGGACAGGCTACCTGCCCCTCGTGCAAATAGCAATGCCCCCCTCCCCCAAGCACGTTCTCTGCTCGTGCCTCTCCACCAACAGGAGCATGCCCCTTACAAGGCATCCCTCCGACTGCCCCCGCCCCATATGCTGCGTGGGGTGGGGGGAACTACACAAGGAGGGCCTGGCTAGTTTATCATTAACAAACACCAGAACCAGAGACTCTTTGATACAAGGTCCAAGAGGGGGATGATGGGATGTTATCCCTATGCCCCACCTTGCATCTGAGCTGGGACCCCATATGAAGCTGTAGCTCCCCAGTCCCAACCTGGGAGGCTCCCCAGCATCCAGTTGGACACAGACCACTCAAATGGTCAGCATCTCAGACCCACATCATGGGGGGGCTGGCCCAGCCCCCGCTCCCTGCCTGATCAGCATGCACTGCCCTCTTTGCACAGCAGGTGGCGATAGGAGACCAGCCCTGCGCTCTCATGGCAGACGGCTCTGAAACCGGCTCTGGCAGCCCCAGTGGAACCCAAGCCCACCTAGGAGCACCTCGGTAAGGGGCTTCATCTGCTCTTCGCTGGGTAGCACAGACAGTCGGAGGTGGGTGGGGTAGGGACGTACAGCCCCCTGATGCTTCCCCAGCTGTCCCACCTCAGTATGTGGCCCGATTTTCAGCCACGCTTGGTAGCAGAACGTCGGACCAGCCACCACCCACCCGCCTGGCAGGTCTCCACAGCCTCTGGGTAAATGGGTTGAGGCTGACGGGGAAGCGCCTCTCTTGGAAGGGTATCTGGCCCCCATCACTGTAGCACTATCATTGCTGCATCCTGCCCCTCCATGCATGTGGTGCTCGGCATGGCTGTCACCCCATTGCAGAGGGGGATGGAGGCCCAGAGAGGCTGGGTGACTCACCCAAGGTCACACAGGGAGTCTGTGGCAGAGCAGGGACATGAACCCAGAGCTGGCGCCATTATTCCTCTCCAGCCCTACCCAGCCTGGGTGGGTTGCTATGCTCAGCCCCGCCCCACCCCCCTGGGACTCTGCTCACACCTTTGCCAGTTCAGCTCTGCTGGAGGGATCCCCGCTTGCAGATGGGGGCCGGCATAACCACCGGATCACCCCACCCTGCCCAGAGCAGAGGGGTGGTTAGTGCACTGGTGGATGCCACAGCACTGCCTGTGCCAGCTACCCCTCAGGGCTGGCAGCTGGGAAACATCAAGGCAAGAGGGACTAATGCAGACAAGGCCCCAGGGTGCCGGGATGGCGGGCTGGGTGGCTTTGGAGACCTGACTGCTAGAGACCATGCTACAAGAGACCCTGGGGTTCTTTCTGCGCCAGCTGGCAAGTTGGGGGCACACTGGACTGGCCAGCCGGGATTGTGCTGCATGGAGCCAGCACTGCATTGAGAGCAGTGGCTTGAGTCAGCACTCCTGGCCCTGCAGTGGGGGTGCTGTCTGGATTCTATTGAAGGGGGCTGGGCAGGCAGGACTCCTGGCTCCTATTCCTGCCTCTGCCACCTACTCCTGGCACGCTGCTCCATGCCTCAGTTTCCCCCATGTAACATGGGGATAGTGCTTTCACCTGTGAAAGGGAGGCTTGGCAAGAGCCTCAGGAATATCCCTGGGGGGACTCACGGGAGTAACAGCAGCAGGGTGTGCACAGAGCAGGATATTTCCCTCCCCAGCGCCGCTATCAGCTTCTGAGAATAGCACAGATCAGACAGGGGCTGCACGCTGGAGCCAGCTGTGCTGCAGCAAGTAGCTCTGGTGGTTAACAAATATGCTGTCAATCCCTTCCCTGTGTAGATGGTTTGGGCAGCCAGGTGTGTGCCAGGCTCCCCTCTGGAGGCAGGCTGTGCTGCCAGCTGTGAGTTACAGAGCGTCTGTGCCATGGCAGCCAGCTATCCCAGAGGGGCCCCCCGCCCGAGACTGGTAGCATTATCCCCATTTTACAGATGTGGAAACTGAAGCACAAATAGGGGCGGTGACTTGCCCAAGGTCACCCAGCTGGGAATAGAACCAGGGTCTCCCGTCCCAGTCCAGGGCTCTATCCACTAGGCAACACTGCCTCAGTGAATGGGAAAGTAGAGAGGAATGGTGCGGTCATGGATCCACAAGGTCGGTGCCAGGGCCCCAGCTGTGGAAGTCTCTGGGAGGAAGCCCTTTGCTGTGCCAGACCCCAACAGGTCTCTCTCTTCCTCCAGGACAGGCCACATGGCCTTCCCACCTCCTGAGACAGAACCGCTGGTCTTCACCATGTGAGCCCTGCGCAACGAGTCCAGCTGAGACAGATCCTGGTAGAGACCCGTCCACTCCGCAGGGCCCGACGCCCCTCAGCCCGGGTGAGAGGGCCACTCACCCAGCGTTGTTAGAACAGTCGGGTTTCTTAGGCACCTGGACCCCAGCCCGGGCAGCCCAGCACACTGAAGGTTAAAGCAAGAAGCCGTTCTGGTCAGCCCAGAGCCTGGCCAAGCTGCAAAGAAACCTGTTTTCAGCTCCGGATCTCTCACTCAGGGCCTGTCTACATGTAAACCACTTCAGCTGCTCCGCTTCAGTGACGCCGCCTTTCCCATACCCCCGAGTGATGCAGTTGCACCGACCCAATTGCCTCGTGTAGACCAGGCCTCGGCCTGACCTTGGTCAGTTGTCAGGCGAGAGCTCCCAGCTTCTCCCACCTATCCCCCAGCTCAAACCTTCCCAACCCTTTGTTCTTGCGCTGGGGGTCCTGCTCCAATTCCCCGCTGGGAGCGTCCAGCCAGGAGCCATTGGAGCCGGCATGGTCTTTCTGACCCCCAGGCTGATCTGGGTTGGATTCTCTTCATTTCACCAAGACTGGGAGGTGACTCCCTCCCCCCCCCCCCCCGCATGACTCTTACCTTCCCCAAGAGTCCTTCCCCTCCACCCCCTGCCAGAGAAGCCATGAAATATATAGGGAAACTGATGCACACATCAGATTCATAAAAGATATTACAAACATTCCCAGTTGGTCACAGGTGCACAGTCTCCCAGCAGCTCAGCAAAGGCTGGAAGCAAGAGCAGAGGCAACAGGAGGGAGAGATCTGGGCAGGCCTTGGATTTTACATCACTTTGCTTCTCCTAGGAGGACAGGAGCTACTGGGTTTCCCGTGTGAAAATCCAGGGCAGGGTGGGTTTGCAGCTCCCCTCTGCTGGGGATGGGACGGGGATGGCAGGAGCTAGGGGAAGCCCACAGGCCAGGGCTGACTTGTGGCTAAAGCTCGGGAGAGCTGGGTTCTATTCCTGCTCTGGCAGACACCCTGCATGCCTCAGTTTCCCATCTGTAACACAGGCCACCCTGCCTCCCCTGGGAGGCTGAATTCATTAGTGAGGTTCTGAAACCATGGTGATGGGTGTAGGAGCACACACAGACAGGAGTGTCCAGGTGTGGAAGAGGCTCTGTGTGCGAAGCTTAGTTCTGTGACCAAACTGCCCTGTTTATAAACAGAGAGATCGTGCTGGGCACACACTTCCGCAGTCAGTGCCTCTGTTTCCCCATCTGTACAGAGAGGATAAGGACACTGGCCTTTGTAGAGCGCTTTGAGATCTGCCCACAGCCAATGTTAGAGAAGGGCTGGGGCCATTGGTCCAGCCACACAGGGAATGCTATTGTTCTGCCAACCCCTCAGGATCTCCAAGGGGGTCTAAACCTCCCCCCACCCCCTGCCAGGATCTCCGAGCAGGTTCTAAATCACTCCTCCTTCCTTCTACTTCTCATGTGCTCCCCCTGCCCCGTGGCTCTGTCCCATGGCGAGGGCGTGGACGACACAGCTCGCTCACCTCTCCCATGCTGGGCTCGTATGCCTTGAGCGCCTTGAGTTTGGCCAGTACAGCGTGTGCCAAGTGGAAGGTTTCAGAGTAGCAGCCGTGTTAGTCTGTATTCGCAAAAAGAAAAGGAGTACTTGTGGCACCTTAGAGACTAACAAATTTATTAGAGCATAAGCTTTCGTGAGCTACAGCTCACTTCATCGGATGCATCCGATGAAGTGAGCTGTAGCTCACGAAAGCTTATGCTCTAATAAATTTGTTAGTCTCTAAGGTGCCACAAGTACTCCTTTTCTTTTTGCCAAGTGGAAGTTATCTTCATGGTCCCTGCAACAAAGACAAACCCTGTGGGTCAGAAACAGCTCCTCACCCAGGGGCACACGCACTTCCTGTAGGAGATAACCAGGTACCCTCGCCCTTTGGGCACACTCACTTCCTGTAGAGGATTGCTGGGTACCTCTCCATGACACACTCACTTCCTATAGGGGATAGCTGGGTACCCCTTCCCCTGGGCAAACTCACTTCCTGTAGCGGATGGCTGGATACTCCTCCAGGGTTTCACACAATGTGGCAATCTGCTTGTTCTTTTCGAAAAAGCGGTAGGGGCTGAACCAGTTGTGGAAGGTCTATGGCCTGTCCAGGGAGTACACCTGGGGGACGGGGGAGAGCAGAGATCAGACCCCAGTGTCAACTGCTTGCAGCCAGGCCAGCTGTGCCCCATACCGCGCCCCTAAGATGCGCTGTTGGACCAGGCCAGCCTGGCAGAGCCATAGCGAGCCCCTAGTGAGGGAGAGATCCCTTTGCCAGTGCCACTCCTGTTGTGGTAGAGGGATAGCAGCCCAGAGATTCATGCACCAGCCTGGGATGAAGATGCTCCAGGTCCTTACTTGGCTGCAGACTCCCGGGTGCCCTCAATGTTGGGGGGTGGGCTTGGCGACACTTCTAGTCTGGCGAAAGCCCCAGCATAGCCATGGGCAAACCCAGCATCAAGGCGCGTCTGCCTCTGTCGCTTATTTCACTGGCCGAACAGAACGAGCCATTGGGACAAACATGCTTGGACACCAATAAACAGTATCAGCCCCTGAAGGGTTTGCTGGCGCAACGGGACGGGTGAGCCAGCAAAGCCTCCTGACGGACACTCAGCTTATACCAGCCAAAGCTTCTCTTGGCACAGCTGGCACCGGTACCCCAGATGAAATCAGATAGAGTGGCGAAAGGACTGCTTTGCCAGCATAATGGCATCTACCCAGGGGCTCTGCCACCACAGCTGCATCAGTTACAGGGAGGATTTTTTCTCTCATGTCCCTGTAACAAACCCATGCCAACAAAGCATTTGTGTGTAGACCAGGCTCATGTCTCTCTGTGCCGCAGTTTCCCCATCAATGCAATGGGGCTGACAACACAGCCCTGCCCCTCAGGGGCACGAGGGTGGAAATCCACTGATGACACGAGGGGACGGGGCAATTGGGTAAAGGACAGGTGTGTGGAGTATCAGGCTGTCTTGCAGGCCTGGTATAAACCATCAGTAAGAGCTGGTAAAGCCAGGGAGGCAGGGCCCTCCTCCCCCTACATCTACCATCCCCACCAGGTGCAAGCCAGCGATTCCACGTCTCACAGGGTGTGAGCAGCCGGCTAGTCCCTGCTGCCCTGTGCTGGCGTCAAACCCGGGGCCCTAGAAGGGAAAGGTTCCCCCGCCGAGCCACATGAAACACTAAGGGTGGGGTATCATACGTCACCATCCGCCCCGCGGCCCTGCTCCTCCAAAGCCCGGTCACCCCTCACCTGGCTCTCGTAGGGCAGGAAGGCCATGTTGATCTCCTTGAGGGTTTTGATGACCTTGGTGATCCGTGATTTCCTCAGCTCGTTGAACAGAGGCTCAGGACAGGCTGCAAGGCAAAGGCAGTGGGTGGGAGTGACAGGCACAAGGCTCAGGACGCCCAGCACAGCGCCAGCCCCCACGGACAGGGCCAGGATGGGCACAGCAGGGGCAGTAGTGCTGCACACCCGTGGGGAACCTGGGCAAGCCAGCAGGGCCACACAGGAGTCAACGATGAGTCCAGACCCCCGAACCAGAGTCAGGCCAAGTTCTTGCCTTCTGCAGCATCAGCAGTGAGGGGGAGCCACAATCTCTCCTACGCAGCCCCTGTCTCACACCCTGCCCTCAGCCCCCCTGCAGGGCTGAGTGACCGGAGTGCACAACTCATGATGATGCACAAGGAGGAACAGGGACTTGGGCTCCCCCTGCCGCTGTAATGGGGAGAAGCAGATGTGACCCTGACACACTGGGTATTTTGGTGGTGTCCCATTCCCCCACCCCAGTTGGGACTGATGGAGCAATGCATGCTGGGAATGGTAGCCAGAGGCCACCTTTCTGGGCACACGCTGCAGGTGTCTGTGAGCTGTACTGGCTGGAGGCAGGCTCATGGGGGAGAAGGCGGGTAAGGGATAGGTGGGGTCGTTCGTTCTGGCCTGCTGAGGCTGCATCCCCCTGCAGGAGGGCAGAGCGTAATCAGGGTGCTGCGCACTGGCCTGCCGGCAGAGAGAGACCCCCCCACACCCAGGCTCCAGTGTGCCGCTGGCCAGGCTCCCAGTTGGAGGATCCCCCGGCCCCCGATACTCACGGTTGGTGAAGAAGACGTGAGCTGCCTTGTAGTTTAAGGTGGGGGTGGCCTGGAAGTCATTGATCAGAGCCTGCACCGACTGCAAAGCGGGGAGACGGGGGTTGTCAGCACGAGCCGAGGCCCCTCCCTGCTGCTCGAATGGCCCAGCCCGTGCCCAGCCCCTGGGGACTCAGGGTCTAGCGTGATGCCATCGGGAGGTGGGCTGGTTTTCACCCCCCTGGCTCTGGGTTCCCTCCCCGCCTGGAGCAGGGCTTGTGCCCAGGACATCCTCAGGGCCCAGCCACGTCTCTTGCTAGTACAGAAGTGTCCATGCCTGGCCACAGATGGGGCCTGACATTGGCCTTGCTGCTGAACTAAGTGGGCTCTGAGCAGTGCCCAGGGAACAGCCGGCTGAGCAGCAATCCCAGGCAGCTGCCATCAGTGCCCGCTCTCTCCCCGGGCGCCATGCTGGGCACCTGCAGCTTCGCCACCCCAGTTAGCCTGACAGGCTGTTCGGAAGCTGTGCGGACTCCTCGACCGGCCATTGTGACAGGTGAAAACCTGGCTGCCCTGTCCCGAGGCCCAGGCCCAGCTCGCAGTCCTCTCCTACAGCTCTCCCTCCGTGGGCAGCCCCTGCGGGTTCTGGGCTTCATCCTGCTCTGCCAGCGCCCCCTGCCCCTGGTCTCCCTCCACTCGCCTCGCTGCTGCAGACGCAGGAGCCTCCTCCCCCACAGCCCCTGCTCCCTGAGCCTCTGCCTCAGCGATTCTCCTTCGCTTTGAGTCTCAGCTGAGGTCGCCTCTCTCCGCCTGCGGCACCTGCCCATCCAACCCCCACAGGACTGCACTGCGGAGAGGTCTGGGGGACAGTCTGTGCCTCACGTGGCAAAGAACACGAAGCCCAGCTCTGGGGAAGCAGCCTCTTGGGGAGCCCCGATTGGACCCATTCCCATCCTGACGTTGTGCTGCGCATCCCCCCGGACAGCGCCACCTCCAGGCAGCACTAGGAGCTGCCCCGGGGTCTCACCTGCTCCCCATCCAGCTGCCCTAGGCCCGAGCTCTTACCTCCTCCACTGGGCTGAGCGGGTAGATGGCCTCCAGGCTGGGGATTGGCTCCCGGCTCTTGTTAATGTCTTCCACAACTAAGAGAGAGCAGACACTGGGCGCGGGTCAGTGTGTCCTAGCCACCCGCCCCAGCCGCTCTCCACCGGGATGGGGGGAGGGGAAGCCAAGGGGCACAGCCATGTTTGCTGGCAGCAGGCCGGGGCGTTCCACAGGCTACAACGCAGTATCCGCTTTGATGTGGGGCCATGGGCTGCGATGCTGCCACAGTATGGAGCAGGGAGGGAACGTCCCTCTGTACTGCGCTGGGGGCACCCTGCTAGAGTGCTGGCTCAGCTCTGTGCCCCTCAACCCCAGGGCTCCTTCACCCTAGAGCAGGGAGCTAGCATTCCCCCTCCCCAGCCAGGACCTTGCCCACAGCATGGGTGGGGAGCAGCGAGGAGTTAATGGGAGTCTGAGAAAAGCGGTGAAGAGGCTCCAGGAGCTGAAAGCACCAGGCTAAGGGAACTAGACCTGGCTGGGAAGGTACTGCACTGGCCTAACCCGCTGCTCCACATCCCCCAGCCCAGTCCATGTCGGGGGCTCAATAACCTGCCTGCCCAATGGTGTATACTGCCCCCATGCTTGGTGCTCTCCTGCTCTTCCTCCCACCCAGGCTGGCTCACTGGGCCAGTGGTCTGATCCGGTGTGTGTGTCGGGGGGGAGATATGGGGCTAGCTGGACAAGCTGGGTCTGATCCAGCGCAGCAGGAAGCCAGACATACCCAAGCCATACACACCCGGGGATTAGTGGTGGGGCTCGGACGGGACGGCTGTGCCCTGAGCCAGGACCCACTGGCTGGTGGAAGGACCCCTCGGGGAAGTGACTTAGAGGCTGCTTTTCAGGATGTCTCCTAGCAGAGCCGCCAGTCAGCGATCGTGGTGGGGTGACAGGCTAGATGGGCCATGGGTCTGATCCCTCTTCCTTTCTGCCAGACTGGATACGAGCGCAGCTGAACTAAGGATCTGGCCCCATGCAGCAAGAGAACAGATCCTGTCCAGGACCTCTTTACTGGAAGGGATCCAGGGACCCTCTACTGTGTGTGGGGGACAACAACGACTTCAAATCCTGAGTCCTGCACATAGAACCCCTCCAAGGCCTGCCCCGCTCAGGGAACTGCCGGCCTGTCTCCTGGGCTCCTTCCATGGCCAAACTAAGCAATTAGATAGTCAGCTCTTCGGGCCAAGCACCATCTTTTTGTTGTGCCCAGCACAACGGTACCCTGATCCATGACTGGCACTCCTGGGTGCTACCATAATACACCTAATAAATAATGTACAGTACCCAGCACAATGGGGTCCTGGCCCATGACTGGTGCTCCTGGGCAATACCGTAATACACCTAATGGATAATGTATTACGCCTTGTAAAATGGGGTCTTGGTCCATGACTGGGGCTCCTGGGTGCAAAAGTTCCCAACAAAGCCAATAGGTACATTTGGGTGCTCAGGATTTTTGAAAATGAGGCCCTGACTAAGCAAAACTCTTAAGCATGCGCTTAACTTTAGCTCTATTTCTTGGCTTAGAGTTAAGCATGTGATTAGAATGTTGAATCAGGGCGTAGGTGCCTTCATATGGATTTAGGAGCTTAAGTTTAGGCACCCAGTTTTGAAAATGTTGGCCATAAATTATTATTCTGTACGCTATCAAAACTGATCAATTGAATAGTAAAGAGGGAAAGGAAGATTATTTTACATGGGGATCTACTTGAAAGGAGCAAATTTTCTTCATTATGATTTCCCCCCAAGCACATTGGGTAGTTCAGCAAACAAACCTGGTCATCAGGAGGGAGGAAGAGGATTTCCATGATTCTCAGGTCTACTTCTCACAGTGTTTGGGCTCCTGCAGAATCTTTACTGGATAGTGAATTAAAGAGGCCAGCACCAATTTCTATTATCAGTGGTAACCAGCCGAATCCTTTTATTTAATTTCAGGTGTTTACAATGAGGTTGTTTCCCTCCTGGCACATATGGATGACCAAGATAAGGGCAAAATTGCCCTCAGGATTGCCTTTATAGCTGAGACCAAGCTGGCTAGCGTTGTGACAACTCTGCTAGAGAAACTGCAAAAGGATGAGGTAGGGCAGTTTCATGAAATTATATCCGCTTTCCATGCGTCCATACCAAAGTCTGCCTGACTTCATGGAGGTATCAGGGAATGCATGGGGGTAATTCAGTATAGAACTTGGCCTGGCGCACCATCATTAGAATCTGTATTCACCCTTCTGTCCTCAGGCATAAACTCATCATGCAAAATGCTGTTGTTACAGATCAGGATGATATAATGCTCTATAAAGAGAGTATTGTCCTTTTACACACAGTGGAGTACATGGGCTGTAGATAGTAAAAGTACATGATAGGACTAGCAATAATCTCTTCTAATAATACTTTGCCCTTCTTTAGCATCTTCATCCACAAATCTCAAAGCACTTCCCTAATACTAATGAATTAAGACTCAGAGCACCCTTGTGAGAATGGTAAGCATTATCCCCATTTATGGATGATTTGTGTCACAGGGAATTAAGTAACTTGCTCAACACCACTTAGCAAGTTAGTAAAAGAATGTGAATAAAACCCAAGTGAACTGACTCCCTGCTCTAAATCCTAGCCAACATTCCTTTATTATGATGACATATTATTGAGATTATAGCATTGAAGGGACCTTATCTATATATTTTCTACTGGGGGAATTCTGCAACAAAAAAATAAAAATGATACACACAATATTTAAAAAGTTCTGCAAAATTCTGCATATTTTATTTGTCAAAATAATACAATATAATTACACCCATTCAAATTATTTTGGTTATTTATTTCAAAATACCTGTCAGCAAGTATGTCTGTATCAATACAGACAACAAAAAGGATTCAGGAAATGTTTTTTGACAAATAGATTCCTTACTATGCATATTAATACAGAACTCTGAGTAATAATTAATTTAAACTCAATACAGAACTGTATTTTTTGCATCGCTTAGCTGCAGTGCAAAGGCTTGGTAGAGTCAGGGGTAATGGAGGAGCTTGGGGAGAGGGAAGTAAATTGCTGGGAAGGAGCCTGCGTGTGAACTTGGAGGGTTGCTGGGTAAGGGTGGGAAAAGTATGGAATAGTTTTTTTGGGAGGGGCGGGGAGGAATTTTTAGGCAGCTCTCCTCATGCAGACCCTGTCTGATCCCTAACCTCTCCCATTCAGTAAGGCACATCTGCCCCTGTCTCCATGTGTTCCTGCACCCCCATGGGTCCTTGCACCCCCTTTCCACGTGTCCCTCCATCCCCACTCAGACACCCACTCCCACCATCCCCATGTGTCCCTGTACCCCCTTCCCCCGTCCCCATGTGTCTCTGTGCCCCCACCCAACCACCCCCGGTCCTTATGTAGCTCTGTAACTCCTCCCTCATCACTATGTGGCCCTGAACTTCCCTCCCCCTCTAACCCTGTGCCTCCACTCCCATTCAGCCCCTGCCCCAGTCTGTGCTCCCCCACTAGCCCTTATGAGCCCCTGACTGACCCCACCCCAGCATCCCACACTGTCTGTCTCCCCATAGCCCCTGTCTCCTGACCTGGCCCGCTGGGAAGAAGACAGGCTCTCTCTCTTCCTTCGCTGATTGGGAGTTGCTGCTTTGTTCTATTGCCACAGCACCCTTTGGTGGGCAAAAGGTGGAACGACAGCAGCATTTCAGCAGAAGCTTTTTACTGTGCAAAAAAATAAAAATATGTGGGGCTCATTAATTATGCATGTGCACAGTAGTGCAGAATTCCCCCACGAGGAATATTCAGACCCCTTTTTTCCATTGATTAATACTTGCCTCCAACAAAGCCCATTTCTCTATTAAGGGCCAACACAGAAGGCATTTTAGTTTCCATTAAAGTACTAGGAGGCCAAGACACACAGTTCAGTTCAGAACCGAACTGCTTGTCTTGGCCTTCTACTCCTTTAATTATTTGAATTATTCGATTAATTATGTTAATTCATTTGATTAATTACTTGAATTACGTAGTGCTTATGTACTGATAAATTATCAGTGACAATTTTCAATTAAAAAAATCCTCCTTACATTTAAAAATTAATGGAAGGAGCTTCTCCCCAGTGGAGCTGTCTGTTATGATTGCAGTTTGCAGAAGCAGGCCTTTTAAAGCAGAACTACTGGACTGTTTAGCCAGTCAAGAGATTTGATTGGCTTTGAACATTCCAAAGTGGTTTATGACCTTGGCATGCAGGTCACATAGATGTACAGACTCACAGGAGACACAGATGGAAAAGACCTATTGGATCATCCAGTCCATTTCCCTGCTAATGCAGGAGCATTCCCAGCAGCCATTTTCCACTGTTTTGGCCAAACTAATTTGAAAAGCCCCAAAGGACTGAACTTCCGTTACTTTCCTAGGAAGACCATGTCATAACCTAATAGCCCCATCTCACAGTTGGGGCATTTTTCCTGTTATCAAAGTCTAAATTGTATGTCCTTTTTTAGTTTAACCCATTACTCCTACTTTTACCAAAATGTATCATCCTAAAAAATTCCTCTCCCTCCTTGGTGTTCACACCCTCCAGATAGTTGTATGGTATTATCCTCTCTCTCTCAGACTCATCCCCTGGCCGCATCTGACACAGACAGCTCTTTCCGTCTGTCTTCAAAAGTAGGGGTCTGCTCGGGCCCAATTTTTAAGCCCAACCTGAACTGGCCCCAGGCCCAGTCACCTCACCCTGAGAGGGTTGAATCATTTTCCATCCTGGTCCCAACCCTTCCCCTCCAAACGGGATACTGCCCCTGCATCCTGCTCATGGAGCTGCTGCAGTGGCCACTATGTGCAGCAATGGCTCCATCCTCTGACACTGCCCCTGCTGCGCTGGGTCTGCGCTGCAGAGAGAGAGAGAGATGCTGTGAGTCCTCAGCATCCTCGCTCCACAGTGCGTGCAGCGCAGGAAGGAGGTGGTGGCTGGCAGGAACACGCAGTCACGGTTGTGCCGATCCCAGGGCGAAAGGAGGAGAGCCGACCAGAGCCGAGCCCAAGAGGGTCCAGTTGTTTTCTCATCCAACCTGACCTTGAGGCCTGTGGTCAGGTCCCCTAGGATTTGGATCAGGTTGCAGGGCTCTATCCAGAAGTCACTTCTGCCAGCCCCCTGCATTCTTTTTTGCTCTCGCAGGAATAACTTCCCATTTGTTGATCTCTCTGTGAATATGGTGCTAGAAAACGCACTAATCCAGATGCAGTCACAGCTCAGCTGAACAGAGAGGAACTGTTGTCTTCCTGCTTTGTGCCACGATCCCTGTGCATAAAAAGACCCAACTCACATGGCTCTTTGTGGTAGCCATCACACCTTGCATATACCTGTTGACTTTGTTTTTCACTGTCACCCCCAGGGCACTTGTTGCTTCCCACTTTTCTCCCTCCCATTATGTCATTTACTTCTACCTCCTTTCCAGATGTGCTAGTTTGCAGTTTTCTGAAATGAATCTTGTCCTCTGCTCAGCTTTTTAATTTCTCTATGTCCCTCTTTATTTTTTCTCTGTCCCAACTGATCCTACAACTCCTCCATAGTTAGTATCATCTGTGAATTTCTACACTGATGGGCCTCATAAAAGACACCTTCGAGTGTGCTACGGTCAGTATAGATCTAACTGCTGAGCTAATTGCCTCTAGGAGCTGTTGAGGACTTACTGCAGGAGTTGGGTATTTTATAATTCCACATTCACAAATTCTGTTTGAAGTGGATAGAGCAAGGGCAAGGTGCTCATTTTTATTGCTTCTTTTAAATAAATGAAACTAAGTAAGGGGGCAGCGAAGGGCGCTTATTCTGGCTCTTTTCTCTCCAGGAAGATTAAACTATGTCAATTGCTCGGCTGCTTCTGAAGTGCTGCTAAATGCGGTGCTTGTGGAGGGCACGGCATGTTTTACGCCAATTAAGCCAATGGATTACTTGTGTGAGCATGCAGGCTGAGGAGTCAGTGTGGCCTAGGGGATAGGACTCTGGCTAATGACTCAGGAGACATGGATTCTCTTCCTGGCCACGGACCTGCTCTGTTATGATAAGACTTGGGCTAGTCATTTCATGTTTGGATTGTAAGTTCTTTAGGGCAGGGGCTTATTAGCCAAATTACCGTATGGTCATCAAGAAAAACTTTTCCCAATTCTTCTCTTTTATGTTTTGTCCCCAGCAAAACAGAGTAGACATTTACTGTGTCCTGGAGAAAGTCTTACAGCAGGACACCCAGGGCCTAGAGAGAAGGCTACTGAAGAAAATAATGACACTAGCCTCAAACCACATGAGAGACACTCAGGTAAGTTAGCAAAAAGAAAAGGAATACTTGTGGCACCTTAGAGACTAACAAATTTATTAGAGCATAAGCTTTCGTGAGCTACAGCTCACTTCATCGGATGCATTTCCGATGTAAGTTAGTTCTCCCGAGATATTAATCAAAGGATCCAAAGCTTTAACTAATTAAAACTCTCTTTTTTGGGGGTAAACTATATACTGAAACGAAAATGTATTCTTCTGTTAGAGGCCCACATGTTCCTCCAGACCAAAGCCCAGGTCCTAGACTGCACTTGTATACATGCATAAGATGGAACAACTCACATGCTGAAAGTTACACATGTGCTTAAGTGCTTTGCAGGATCAGGACCTGAGACACGATCTCAGACACAGAGACAGGCCTATGGTGTCTTAACGAACAAGTCTTTTCTGAAGTCTGCTAGGAATTTCATTGTTGATACTGATTTTATGTGGAAGGCGCACTGATACTATAGCAATAAGTGGCAGTATAAAGCCCTAAGACAGACAGAATCTGAGCTATCTCCAAAAGAAGCAGCATTGGATTTAGAATATAGTTTGCCGGCAGGAAAACCCATAGAAAAATCCATCTCTTGTTCCAAAGGAAGTCAGCCTCCTTTTTGGGGACAGTTTATTTTAGGAAAGCTCTCTGAATATCTTGAAGCTGTCCAGTCTGTGTCTCACTTACCGCCTCAGGGAAGGGCAGGGAAAGGTATCATGTGACTACGGTCACCAGTCATCCACTACAAGTAGCTAATAGTGAATAGTCTAACTAAGCAGCTTGCAAACAACTCAAAGGCTGAAAACTGTTTAGCCAAATGACTATCCACAGAAAGTTGGGTTGGTTCATTCACAACTTGTGCACAGAAATAAGGACTTGACTCATGTAAACAACTCTGGCTAGTGCAACCGGCTTCAGTCACCTCAGTCTCTCTCTTTTTCTTTTTGTTTTTAGGAAGCAACAAATGAACTAAAAGTGGCAGCTAGCAACACCTTAGTGACTCTGGCACGCTGCTATTTCAATGATGTCATGTACGAGCTGGTGTATCATCTGGCGCTGCTTGAAGAGTTTATTTTCATTACGTTGGGCAACCTGTCATCAGCCTATGGTATGGTACTTCCCTCTTTTCTTTCAAAGTTATTGTTTTTCATTTAAGGACAGGGGATTACGCTCACTACCTAAAAATGTTACCGCTAAACAGAGCTCTGTTTGATTGTGTGTGGGTGGAGAGACACAAGATTAACTGCTGTTGTTAGTTTTGGCTTCCAGATCATGAGCCATCCAGCCGGAGGTGCAAGCTCTAATTTATGCCCCTGAGTGAAGTTCCTTAAGGATGGGAATGAGTGGAAGATCAGGTCTAGTGGAGTTCTTCTCCACCCCGCTTCCCATCCCACCCCAGTGCTCTCTCCCCTTACTCTGGGAGTGAGTTGGGCATTGGGCACAGCTGTACACTGGTGGAGAAGTCCCATAGCGTCCTGCCCCACAGTGTTTCTAAGTGTGTTGTAAGAAGGTGGAGAGCAGGTGATTGTCTGTCTTCCTTCTCTTCTGGCCTTTCTCTGCAGCACTTAAGTGTATCCCTTTTGTGGGAATGATCCTGAACGTCATGATCTCCATGTTGGAGTTAGTCAAGGACAGCAGGATGAGACAAGCATTTTGTAGTGGTAAGTGCCAGCATTTTCTGTAGGTGCCCCAAATGGATATTTAGAGGGTCTTGGTACAGATTTAAGTGACTGACCAAGTTTGCAAACAGGCCCTGAACTGTGCTCCCTTCCCTGGATTGCCCCAGGTGCTGTGTTCCTTGGCTCCGTGGCACTCAATGAAGTTGAGAGTGCTCCTTACTTTGCAGGAGGTGCTGAGCATTTGTAAGTTCAGGCCCTTTATGACTCACGCATATCATTTAAAATAAACAGACACAAAGGCTGAAGCTGCCCATCTGCCAGGAGGCTCTTGGGGGAGGAGGTGAAGGGAGCAGTTTTCATTACTATACATTTTAAAATCCCCTGTTTCCCACTCCTCCAACCATTCTCTCTCCTTAGTTTCTTGCTCATCATCTCCTTTCACCCTCTTTCTCTGTCTTCTCTTCCTCTCCACTTCTCCCTCCCTTTGCTTTTCTGGTGATGCTCAGTAAGGGGTTAATCCTGTGCCATTGAGGGAAATGGGAATTTTGCCATCCACTTCATAGAGAACAGGATTGGGCCCTAATTCTTCTTAGCAAGGACACTAGATACACCTACCTTTAGGGCAAAGTGCTCCCCACTACCTTCAAATCCCAGTAAAGCCAATGGCAGTTAGGGGCACTGAACATCTTTCAGACAAACTGTAACTCAAGACGAAATCATACAGTGTTGGAGTTAAATAACTCCAATAACTGCAGAGGATGCAAGGCTTCAGATGATGGTAATTGAAAAAAGATGGAGAGATGTACAAAGAAAAAACCCTTTTAAGAAACAAGAAATGGAATGGGGGAAAGAGAAATAGCTCCAAATTGATATGGGATTTCAGCATCTAGTCCTGAACTGAGCAGTAGCTGCCATGGAATTGGAGTAAATGATAGGCCTTGGAGTCTTCTCTGATAAAGCAACTTCTCCTCATTACTAATATATCCTTTATACATTGCCTGTCTTCTCTCCTTCTATGCAGTTCTGGAAAAATGCTCAAGGGCAGTAAATGTATATTTTACGAACTGGGAAAAGTGCCCATTCCCCAGAATGGATGAATCACAATTCTGCGATAAAAATGGATTCTAGTTTTATTCACCTAATGTGCAGATGAACACGGGATAGTGGGCTAAATTAATTCCTGGTCCATTCAGTCCCAGTGGAGTTACAGCAGGGATGAGTTGGCCTAGAATACATACTAATCTGGGGAAATATTTTACCTGGTCTAGTTGTGAGGTGCATTCAAATATAATCCTGAAACCAACCCTACGAGTCCTGGTTCTTTACCAGGAAATATTGAGATAGGATCGTTCCTATACTGGAACAAGGGAAGTTGCACTCATTAGAAGTAGAAAAGGTGTGCCCACTGGAAGATACTGAATGAATTCGTAGGAACATAAATTCTGTGTCTCATCTATGCAGCTCAAGCAGGCCATCATCAAAGCCCTTGGTCCCATGATTAGCATCCTGCTACACAAAAAGGAGCAGCAAAATCAGATATTTAAAGAGATCTCATGGCTCCTTGAGCAATATAAGGAGGAAATTGATGTTTTTCACGTCACCACGGTAAGGTATCACTCATTAAGGTAACAGTCTCTGTGTGTGCATGTATGAACTGCAGGAGGAATTTGCTGCCAGTGAGGTTTCCTGGTCTAGATAGTGACTTGTTAGATAATAAATATACACACAAGTTCTGGGTTTATACACATGGTGAGCCAGGCAAGAAGATTTGTAGATAAATGCCTCTTATGAAAAGCATCCTCTGTTTTCTGGGGAGGAGAAGGAGGAGATAAAAAACAAAACACCTACACACCCTCCAACAAGATACTCCCTCCTTGTGATTTGCCAGTACATCCTGTCAACTCTGTCTCTCTTTTAGATCATAAGCTCCTCAGAGCAGGGACTGCCATATGTTGTCGATGGTCGGTACCAAGACAACTGTCAATGGTTGAAATTTAATAATAAGGAGGCTTGAGGGTCATTGCTTTGGATTATAGAACTAGATTGATATAAAATCATTGCTTGTCTATTTCATCTACCATTCTATGCAGTGCTGCTGTAGCCATATTGGTCCCAAGATATTAGAGCGACAAAGTGGGTGAGATAATCTAATTGAAGATATTGTCTCACTCACCTTGTCTCTCTATTTCATCTACCCTCAGTACCACATGAGCAAGAAATAAGAAGCCATATTCTGTCTTCAGTGGGGCTACACAGTTGTAAACGAAGTCACGAGACAGCTATAACTTCTTGGTAGTGATATTTACTCACCATCTGTCTTGGTTGAAGCTTTCTAGTACAGAGTATGTGGTCACTTTGGGGGTTGAAATACCCATGATTTGGAGGGAACCAATGCATCATGGACTTGTTTGATAGCATCAGGGCACTACACAACTGCGTAAACATAATAAAATATGTAAATGGCATCAGAGACATTCTGGAAGCTTCAAGCAGCAAAGGAGAAAAGTGTTTAGATGTAGGAAGGAATTAGATTTTCACCTTTTTTTTTTTATCAGTAACCTGGCAGAGAACATAAAATCATCACTGATAAAGTTGGCAGATGAGATAAAAATGGGGGAGTGGTAAATAATGGAGAGGACAGCTCACTGTTTCAGAGTGATCTAGATCACTTAGCAAACTGGGCACAAACAAACAATATGCCTTTAAATACGGCTGAATGTAAATGGATGCATCTAGGCACAAGGGATTTAGGCCACACATACATGTCCAGTTCTAGTGCCCACAATTCAAAAAGGGTGTTGATAAATTGGAGAGGATATTGACAGAAGAGCCACAGTGATGAAAGGATTAGAAAACATGCCTTACCGCGGTAGAATCAAGGAACTAAGTCTCTTTAGTTTAAGAAACAAAAAGTAAAAGGGTGTGTGATGGGTTTACCTACCCCACATTGGTTCAGCGGAGGTTAATCATACTTTGTGGCCTGAGGAGGCCATGCCCCCTCATCTCTGCTGGGCATGCTTCAGCTGAACCCAGGGTACAAAAGAGAGCCGCTCAGCTCAGGCTGGGATGGCTGCCGAAAGGAGCAAAGGCGCATTGCAGGCTCCTGCAGAGAGGCCAGCCGGACTATTACTGCAACTGACCCCCAGCCACCCAATGCCAGAGATGGAGGAGAGACCCCAGAATCCCTGAGACTCCCAGCTGCGGAAGACCAGGTGGGAAGTAGCCTAGCTGGACTAAGCTTTGATCCAGTTGAGGTAGCGGGCTTTGACTCAGCATGCTTTGGAAGGATCCCCGCTGAGTTGGTGGCAGATACCCCTGCGGCAAGACAGGGCCCTGGGCTGGGACCCTGTGGAATAGGTAGGACCCAGTGGAGAAGGGCTGGCCACTAGGCAACACTTCCCTTTCGCAAAAGGTGGTTCTATCGACCCTGGCCACTAGGCCGCATTGCCCTGCTGCCAAAGGTGGGTCTATTGACTTTGGTCACTAGGCCGCACTGCCATCCCTAGAAGGGCAGCCCAAGTGACTCAGGCTGTTGGGTCACGGACCCTCACCCAAGGGCTGCTGCACTGATCCCGACCATTAGGCAAAGCTGCCCTAGGAGCCAGGACTGCTGTGGTGACTAGGGAGACTAGGCCAGTTGGGCTGCTCCAGATGTATTTCAATTCCTCCACAACCTGATACCACCCTAACGGGGTGGACCTATCCTGTGACAGGGTAACTTAATTACAGTCTATAATATCTTACATGAGGGACTCATATTATATAATGGGCTCTTCAGTCTAGCAGAGAAAGGTGTCACTTGATCCAATGGCTAGAAACGGAAGCTAGACACATTCAGACTGGAAATATGGCGTACATTTTTAATGGTGAGATAATTAACCATTAGAGCCATTTACCAAGGGCCAAGGCGAAATCTGACCATTTTAAAATCAGGATTGGTATGTTTTTCTAAAAGCTCTGCTCTGGGAATTATTCTGGGCAAGGTCTATGGCCTATGTTATACCAGAGGCCAGACTAGATGATGGCAAGAATCCTGTCCGGCCTTGGAATCTAGGAATCCCCTGAATCTGCTTCAGTCACTACATATGGCTCCTTTGTGTGCCCACCATCTGACTTTCGCCCTCTGTTGCAGAGTCTGAGCCAGGTCTTGGAGGTCTCTGGTGAATATAAGATCCCTCTACCTAAAGGGAAGTTTCAAGCCATCTGCAGTGCTCTGCACAACCAGGTGAGGGGTGGTTTTGCTTGGATCCCTTGAGCTTAGGCACAGCAGATCTGAAGCCTATTAACAATACAAAAATCGATGGAATGATAGTGCAGAGCCTGGGGACCTCCTCATGACTTACTGATTTCTGCAGGCTCAAGAGTAAGCAGGGAGCAGTCTCATTTTCTTAGCTAATATCCAGTTCAGTTTGTAAAGCAATTTCACCATAAGCCAATTATCAGGGGGAGTCAGAGTTGCAGAGTAAAAACTGTGGCTGTGTCTTGATTAGGTCAGCTCTGCTGCTCAGAACACTTTAGCTTCTCTTCTCTAATGTATTGGTCATTGTGTTTGATTTTTGCTGTGCACGCAGTACCATCTCCCTGGGGTTCAGACCTCTATTTGGACAAGTAGGAAGTGGAAGCTTAGAAATTAATTGAACATTTTTCTTTTCAATTGCGTCTGATTAGTTTTTCTTTGACCATTTCCCTTCTTCCCACAGATCTGTTCTCCAGCTAAGCAGCTCAGCATAGAAAACCACAAAGAGCTGTTCCATTGTGTACTTCTGCTAGGTAAGGGGAAGAGACTCTGAGTTACACAGTGGTTTCCTTGTAACTTCCTTACCTTTGTGAGGTATGGTAAGAATAAGAGTTCTGCAGACAGCGAGGACGTGATTTTTTCCCTTGCAGCCCGTTCTTCTCCGGATGAACTGCTAGCATTTCTACACGAGCAGCTGGAGATTGAGCATGAGGCTGTTTGTGTGGCGTCTTTAGATCTCCTGAGAGCTATTGTTGGTGCTGACTGTAAGTAACACAGGAGCAACTGTGCCAGCTGCCCTCTTGGCCGACATGCTGAGGGTTGAGTTGCAGACATCCAGAGCTAAAAGCTTGAGCTACTATAGATTGAGCTAAAGAACCAAGGCTTTGTAGGCACGGCAGGGCTGTAACAGACTCATCACCTCTGCAACTGGGGCACAGAGGCTCTAGAACACAGTCACCAGTGGTTTGGAGATCCACTAAGGGACCAAATGCTGCCCTAAGTTACCCCCATATGGCCACACAGAAATCAACAGGTTCAACTAAGTGCTGAATGTAGCCCAAGATATTTGTCAAGGTCTTTTTCAACGTCAAATACAGAAGTTAACTTGGGGTTCATGCATGTTAACAATAATCAGATAAAAATAAAATAGTACTCCTGACTCGAGAATTGTAAGTATTATACACTATAGACTAGATTCTGAGTTCTGTTATACTGGTGTAAACACAGATTAACTTCAGTCACTTCAGTCTATCAAACTCTTTTATAATATTTCCATCATGGTAGTAGGATGGCACTATTTAGAGAAATGGAATTACTTTAGATTTACACTGGTGCAACTGAGACCAGAATCTGGTCCTATGTTTTTCCCACTGATTCTGTAGAGGAGAGAAGCTTGGTACTATTCTTAACTAGGGCCCTTTGAAATCCGGGATTAATTCCAATGTGGAAAGCGAGTGTGTGTGGAACAAAGAAGTACTGTACACCTCTCCTTATCTTTCAGTGCCTGAGACAAGAGTTAAAAAGCTTCTGATTGTGAGGCAGTGAAATCCACTCTCAGTGATCAGAATGCTACGATAAAATTGTGTGTGGAACAGTGAAATATTTACATTTTTTTCAATGTTATGGGATGAATGGATATCTGGGTGGAGCTTTCATTCAGATCCCAGATGAGAGACTGCAGAATAGAGAAGGCATGTCATTCTCCTGCCTGTGTTAAATGTATCCATGTTTCTAATCTAAGGAGACAAAATCAAAAGTGTAAGGACTCTCATATCCTATCTCCTATTTCAGGCAGAAGGGATAACAAGAACTCTTGTGTGTAATCTCTACCCTTGCAGGTGAGGAAGGCAGCTCTTCATTTCATCAAGACGCTGCTCAGTTCAGGAAGTGTGGAGAATTGTGCAGCATGGGATATGGTAGCATATGTTTTCAGTGAGTTCAGTGTGTCCACCAGCAAACTGGTAAGGAGAGTCCTTAACACTTAGGACTCGGTCCGACCATTCTTGCATGCTGATTGCTCCCCTTGACTTCAGTGGGAGTTTTGACTCCAGGACAGCTGGACTGAATGAATAGAGCCAGAATCTGATCCATTATATTGGTGTAAAGTCAAGGTAACTCCACGGACTTTAGTGGTGTTACTCTGGATTTATACTAGTGTAACAGAGACCAGAATCTCACACTGGGTATTTCCATTTAACAGAGTTATTTATGCTGCTCAAACCTCTGATGAGTCATTGAAAATTCTGAAAACACCATTTTTCAGTGAAATGTTCTTGTACAAGGAAGCACATCTTTTTGTTTTAAATAGACTCTCCAGAAAACAGAATGAGGCCTTGTTCTGTGGCTGTCGAAGCATACCTAAGCTATCAGCAAAACACGGAGGTTATGCAGGCTGCATCACAGACTGTCAGGAGTCTGGAAAAGCTTGCTGCATATTTCACTCACTACATGCTCTACTCTACATGCACTAGTTTAAAAATATCTTCAATCTGTATTTCTATCCACGGACACAGCTACGGGCTCCAGACACTTTGTGCTCCATGACTGAATCATGATATGTATTAACAAACAGTTCAATTTGACAGTAAGTTGTTGAAGATCTTAGCTCTGCCTGGCCCCTTTTCTACAAAGTTGGAGCTTGTGGCAATACTCCTTAAGGACCTTTTTTTCGGACATACACACTCATCTTAAAGAAGGCTGCTTTTTCTCATCAGGCCAGTTTTGGTCTCCTTTAAACTGAAATCAGTAGAGAATTAGGCCCTTTGATAGAATCACACTCACTACACACAGAATGACCAAGCTGATGGGGGCATCAGAACAAAGAGATTGGATCCCCCTGGTTCTGCATATTTATTTCCCCTGGGCAGAGTCTGAATGTTTTTCCTCAGAGAGAAAAAGATGAAACAGTTTTTCAAATTTTAAAAAATTTAACACTGTTGGGGGAACTCTTTTTTGTTCAGTGAATCATTCCCTTCACTTTAGGGTTTTCCTAAGCCTGGGATCTGACCCACCAGTTCAGTGTTTCTATTATTCTCTTCCCTTCAGACGTTTGTGCACTTCCAGTGCAGTACAAAAGCAGGCATAGGTCAATGTTCAAGATGGTTTTGTAAGAGAAGGACACTGATTCTATTGCCAGAGTCTTACTACTAGCGAATAAGTTCTATATAGCTATCTCACCGCAGGGTACAACACTTCTCACCCAGGATGTTCAGGAAGAAAGCACGATCCAAACCCTGTGCATTGACATCCTGCAATGTCTGGACACCTCAGTCCATGGAATGACCCAAATAAGTGACCTGTTGCTACTGCTTCTTGAAATAGGGACTTCTTCCTTACGTTCCTTGTACCCCTCCACAAGGAAGCTTTCTGCACAGTCAGAATAATGGAGGATCAGCATGTCAAATTCATGTCAGGGATGATGTGACCCCTTCATCATGGAGTAAGCGGTTCACATTAGAGAAAAGATATAAAACAACTTAACTGGAAGGAATCATGTTGCAGAGATAGTCTCTTAATTCTTTCCACTGTCTGAGTGCAACTTCCCCTGAGATCCCCCATGAATACTTCTGAAATGTAGAGTTGGTGATCCTGGATTTGAACAGATATTGGGGTTGCAACTTTGTCTTGTATAGGTCTGTCAAGTTGTGGGTGAGCTTATGGTAAATAATATGCTAAATATCTCCACAATGCTCTAATGCAGGGAAAGAGGATTCATCTCTGGGTGAGAGCCCAATTGCTCACCAAACAAGGTAGTGTCTTTAAAAGACAGAGTGAGGGGGCACCGGACAGGTAGAGTGAGATAATGGGGAGAGAGAGAGATGAGGTGATAGGTTAGGGAAGGGTCAGTGATGAATAAAAGGAGAAGCTACATAACAGGGAGGGATTCAGACAGCAGGATACTGGAGGTGGGGGAATGGAAATAGCTCTGTACTGAACAGTCTCACTCTTCTCTGCCAAGGCTTCTGGAGTATGTGGTGCCAGCTCAGTACACTGGTACTTTGAAGCCTCTCTGCAGATGCCTTAGGGAACTGGCTGAGAAAAAGCAGCAGGAAGAAGAAGCAGCTGCTTGCCTCGACTACAGTGGATGAGGTTTATAACAGAAAGTCTTTCATTTCTTCTCTCCAGGCACTATGAAATGAACAGGTTCAGTCTGCTCCAGTTTTCTCATCTGCAATCAGGAGGCTAAAACGAATGAGGGATGGTCTTCTGATTACAACACGGCCATGGGAGGGAGCTAGGAAATGTGGGTTCTGTTCCCAGCTTGCCACCAAAATTCTGATGTGACCTTGGGGAAATCACTTGATCTTTCTCTCTCAGCTTCCCCACTTGTGAAATGAAGGAGTAATTAATGCCAACCTCACAGAGGTGCTGTGAGGCAGAATTCATTCATGTTTGTGAAGCATTTTGAAATGCTCAGATTGAAAGCACTATGGAAATGCAAATTATTATCAGCTGTATTCAACATTGGTGGGCATGTTGGAAATGGATAGGTGAAGAACATCAGCAGGACTCTCTGCAAAGCCTGGCATAATTGACGCTATTCTGTTTCTTTCCCTAGTGCAACTCCCTACACCCCAGGGGCTGCTGGTGCGACTCCTGGTGAGTAGACCATGAGAATAGGTTTTCTGTGGAATGGGACAGTTAACTATACAAATTGGTTTTATAACTAGATGCTTGACTTAGGCTTAGGAATGTGTATGATTGGGTCTGTCTCTCTCCGCCCTCTCCTGAGACACACTGTACTGCATCCTCCTACTAGCTAGAATGCTTTCTTCTTCAGGAAAGCACTGCAGTAGAAGCAATAACTCTATTGGATGGTCTCCACAATGAGAGTCTCTGAAATATTCCCTCCTTCAGGAACAAACTGGTATTGTGCTGACAAAACTTAGCCTGTTCTTTCTCTCTCATTGACAGGTAGTAGCCTCATCCCTTTATGAAAGAGAAGGATTAAACTCGATAAGTTTATGGAGGAGATGGTATGATGGGATAACATGATTTTGGTAATTAATTGATCTTTAAATATTCATGGTAAATAGGCCTAATGGCCTGTGATGGGATCTTAGATGGGGTGGGATCTGAGTTACCCAGGAAAGAATTTTCTGTAGTATCTGGCTGGTGAATCTTGCCCATATGCTCAGGGTTTAGCTGATCGCCATATTTGGGGTCAGGAAGGAATTTTCCTCCAGGGCAGATTGGAAGAGGCCCTGGAGCTTTTTCACCTTCCTCTATAGCATGGAGCATGGCTCACTTGAGGGAGGATTCTCTGCTCCTTGAAGTCTTTAAACCATGATTTGAGAACTTCAATAGCTCAGACATGGGTGAGGTTTTTCGTAGGAGTGGGTGGGTGAGATTCTGTGGCCTGCATTGTGCAGGAGGTCGGACTAGATGATCAGAATGGTCCCTTCTGACCTTAGCATCTATGAATCTATGAGGACACGGGTGTGCTGCCTTGCAGTTACTAAAGGCTCTGCACCAAAATATCCATGCAGCAGTGGGTGAGATGTGGGTAGTAAAGATACCATCTCTGCTGCAGTTCATTGAAGGTAAAGTGCTAGTTACAAGGAGTGTGGTCCATGGAGCCTAGAAAGGAAGCCAAAAAATGCAGCTTCGTATTGACGTATGTTGTGCCATTCCTGTTGCAGTACATGGGAACAGTGGGGAATTGAAATTGGGCTTCTAGGCCCACACTTTTCCTTTATCTGGATAACTTTGAACCACTGGGGTAAATCCAGAGTTGAACCACTGAGGCCAATTCAATCAGGGCAGAATCAGGTCAGGAAAGTTTCAGCTGAATGAAAATTTTACAGCAGTTTCCCCCACACCTTTGCTAAGTTATTATTTGGGAAGGTCAATACGCATGAAGCTGGAGGTTAGTGAAAGATTTGGGGATTACATATAGAATATGATTTTGCAAACTGACTTTTTCTAAAAATTAAACCCCATGTTTACTTTCAAGGGGGATTCAATTTAACCCAGAGTTTTTCTTTCTGTAAGGAAACCTGAGCCATAAAAGTGGGTGCCCTAGGGAGAATCTAGGTATTGTGGGGCTAATAATGTCTTTCACCAATTTTACAGTGGTATGACTCTATTGACCTCCATGGAAAAAACCCTTCAGACAGTGTAGGCTGCATCTACATGATGGGGTTATGCCAGCAGAGCTCCAATGATGTAGCTGTGCCAGTCTAGTCTCTGTGGAGTAGGACAGACCCTAAGTGCAGCACAAACCCGTTATGTTTCTCATGAATGTTGAACCCCACAATGTTCAAGTGGGTTTGATATTCAAAAAAGATTTTAAAAAATGAGCTGCATCTTCCCTCCTTGCTGTGGCTGTACAGAGTCCCCAGTACTACACTGTGCTGACATTAAAGAAGGCTAGGTTAGTGCTGGACACTCAGAAACAGGGCCAGATTCTCAGCTGATGTAAATCAGTATAATTCCATTGACTTCAATGAAGCTACATCGATTTACATCCAGTTCAGATCAAGTCCAGAATCTCTTATTCTGCAGGAAAAGTTTGCATTCATATTAAACCCAGTCTTCTGATGTGCTGAACAGTTTTGTGAGGTGCTCAGCACCCTCAGCTCCCATTAAAGTCAAGAGGAATTGGGAGTGCTCAGCATCTCACTCCTGCTGGGTTGACTGACCCTGAATGAAAATGAAGCAGGGTATGTAACATCTGATGAAGGGAGCTGTAGCTCAGGAAAGCTTATGCTCAAATAAATTCATTAGTCTCTAAGGTACCACAAGTCCTCCTTTTCTTTTTGGAGATACAGACTGACACGGCTGCTACTCTGAAACAGGATACTTTCTGTTGGTCCAACAGAGAACGTTGGCGCAGGTCCCTGTGACGGTGCAATGATTCACCCCTGCAGCGCCTCCTGCTGGCCATCTGAGAATTAGCTCTTTCCAGCACAGAGCACCCTCTGCAGGCCCGTGTCCCTCCCAGACCCCAGTACCAGAGAGGGGAACGCCCAACCCTCTAATCCCCACCTTGCCTCAGTCTGTGCTACTGCCCATCATCATGAAGCCCCTGCACCCTGGGGTAGACTGCAGTGTAAGAGCCAGTCATCACAGGTGAGGGGGTTTGGGTCTACTGCCTTTTCCTGCAACCCAGTACCCCTATGGGCCTTGGACCAGGCCTGACAACCTGGGGAGTTGCCAGCCTAGGGCTTCCCTGCTCCTCTTGCCTTTCTCCAGCCTTACCTCATTCCCAGTGCTCTTTCTACAGACAACCAGGCCCTGCTCCCTTCAAGACTAGAGAAAAAGACCTTATCCTACTGGCCCACTACCCTCTTATAAGGGCCAGCTGGGCCCTGATTACCCAGGCTACAGCTGTGGCTGCTTTCCCCATCAGCCCAGCTGTTGTTTATCCCTTTCATAGATTCATAGATATCAAGGTCAGAAGGGGCCATTATGCTCATCTAGTCTGACCTGCACCATGCAGGCTACAGACTCTCACCCACCCACTCCTGTGAAAAACCTTTTGCCTCTTTTAGAAGGACTGATTGCAAAAGAGATGCCTGGGATGACTCTTCTTGCTAATCTAGGTGACATTATTGTTTTGCCTCCTGGTTTATAAGAAACACAGAGAATTCCCTGGACCATGCACAGTGGGAGCACATGCTGCTTCAGGTACAGGATGGCTTTCAGATGTATTGTCACAGTCCTCCCATTCCCCCTCCAAGTGTATCAGCTGGGGAAAAATTAACAAATTATTCATTATAAGCAAAGCTGGTCAAACTATTTCATTTGCAACTTTTGTTCAATGAAAAATGGCCTTTTTATTTTCATGGGACATTTTACAATTTTTCAGGGGTGTTTTTTTTTTAAACACAAAAACAAAACAAAACAACCACAACCCAAATAGAAAACGTTTAGTTTTTTTGAAACTAAAGTTGATTTTTTTTTTTTTCAGTTACTTTGCTGTTTGTCTTCTCTTCCCCCACCCTCTCACTTTTTCAATCACAAAGTGGAAGAAGGGAAAAAAAGCATGGGGATGAGGGATAAAGGGAAGGAAAGGGGGAAAAGAAAGAATTGAATAATGGTCATTTTTGATTTTGAAAAGCAAAATATTTTTTGTTGAAAAATCAAGAAAACAAAAAAATCCCACTTGTTTTGTGAAATGGACTTACTATTGTTCAACCAGCTCTAGTTATAAATGCCTCTGTACTACCACTGGGAACAACACAAAACTTAATCAGAAAACCAGCATGCTAATGGTGCTAATGCATCACTGGGGGACATCTAAAGGATTTTTTTTTTCCATTTGCTACTCAAAAGAAAATTTGCTCTGAGAAACTCAAAAAGGAAAAGAGACAAGACAAGGTTTGGTGACTGTATCTCATGGAGAAGCCTTTCTGGTCAGAAAGAGCTCTTTACAGCCTCATGTAAATCCAGACAAGGAACATTTTTATGGCGAGTGCTGAAAATGAAAGGAAAGGACCTAGTGACAAAGAAGCCCCAGAAGGTTTGGAGTTCTATTTGGGGTTGGATTACACTCTAGAATTTCCCATTCCAGATCCAGCCTCATTTGAAATTCTTTGGGCTAAAAAATCAAATAAGATTAGGCTCTCTTGTGAGGTTTCTGATATTTCCTGGCTGCTGTTCAAAATCCAGGCCTGAAACAGCAAAGTACTGAGAGTTACTAACCTCTGGCTGACTTCATTGCGAGTTGAGGGTGTGACCCCGGGTCCTTTGGGTGCCCACTGGCAGAGGCCACAGGAGTGCATAAGGTTCCCAGGATTCCCTGGATCTGATCTCTATATCATCAAAGGGTGTCATGTAAAACCTTTACTGGATGCCTGTGCCACACTGCTCCTCATAATCATTGCACAGGGACTGGATGGATAATATAGAAGGCTTTATGGTTGTCTACTGAAATTGATACTTTGAAGGTCTGTGAGTTGGGGCTGGTCACCAGAAGGTGATAAAGAAGTTTCTTTCAGGCAGGAGATGCTTAGCTGCCTGAATGGCTGTATGTAGACTGAGTAATTATTCACAGTGGATGCTAATCAATAGAGCAAAATTCTAATCAAGTGATTGCAAAGTCTCCAGAGGAGATTTGATACAAGAAAAACAAACAAACAATAGGGGGTACCCTGTTTACAAGTGGACAATGGATGCTTGGAACTATATCTGGAGGTCCAGAGGTATCCTGCACCAGGTATCCTTCACCTATTGGACGAATTGCCAGCTGGCTTGTCTTATGAATGGAGGATCACATTTGGTCTGTGTGTTTCATGCTGGGAGAGAGATTTGGGGGAGCTATCCCTTGTGAGACAGGGGACTGTTTGGTTATTTAAGTTGAAGCTCTAGAAGTCTGTTAGGATTTTATTTTTATGTAACCATTTGTTTACATTAATTTTTCTTGCTGCTTCTCAAGTCTCTCATCTTTGTGACTTAAACTCTACTTGTTTTCACTATCAACATATCTAAGTGTGTGAAATGGAGTGGTGATGCTGAGGTGAAACTGGTAAGGTGGTGTGTAGCAAACCTCTGAATTCTGTGAGTGTCCAGTGGAACGGGCTGGACATTCTGGGGATGCACAGGGGTCTGGGCGGTTGGAGTGTACCGATTGCTTATCTGTAGAAGGATAGTGGAGCCTGGATGGGGTGAGAAGGGCGTGCTTGCGCTTCCTGTGACTGACAGAGTCAGGAGCTGACACTTGGCAGGCACAGAGAAGGCTTCCTCATGCTAAGGGCAGGTGGTGGTGAGGTCCCTCACAACCCTGGGTACCCTCGGGAGGTGTCATAAAGGGTCCATAGCACTTCAGAGAAGGTGCCTGGTCCTTGGACTTGGTTATCTTATTCCTTCCTGAGTATTGCTGAGCTGGGTCTGTACTGACAGGCACATTGTGTTACTGATATCTCAGGGCTGGTCTCTTTCTTTCAGAGCTTCCTGTATAAGGCGCTAGGAATGTCCTTAGCAGCTTGTGAGGACCTGGTCCATGTGAAATCACAGATTCATACACTTCTGACCACAGATTATATGGAAGCCCCTGAGAGACAGGTTAGGACTCTGTCCTTCTCCCCATTTTACCCAGTAATCCCTGAATGCTCCCTGTGGGGCTCAGCTCTGAGTTGGCCTGGGATAGATGCCATTTTGCTTCCTATGCTCTTCATTGCTGTTTCACTCAGCCACCGCTCCCCATGTGTCTCAGGCCTGATTGGCACTTTACACCACTTCAGGTGAAAGGAATGGACTTGTGGGATCTATCAGACACCTGGTTCGATCCTAACCCATATTTTTCTTGCGTGACAGGGAGTCATTTCCATCCTCACAGTCTGTGCTGAGAGCCACTTGGACCTCGCCTTGAATGCACTTCAGGAGTTTGGGGCTGCAATGAGCAAGGTTAAGATTTCTGGGTTCATCAGCCACCTGAAGGTAAAGGAGCCAGGGGGTTCTCTCAAACGTCCTCTCCCTCTAAAGCAGGGGCAGAAGCCCTGCTGGAGTGTCTGCTTTGGTCAGCTAGCATTGTCCCCCAATGTATGCGTTCTACGTGATGCCTGCAGTTAAGCAGAGAGGAGCACAATGTGGAGCTGGGGTTCTCTCAAATGATTTTTATCATCTGATGTCTCATGGCTTGAGCGCCCCTCCCATGCACAATGTGTTAGAACTACATCAGTTGCTTGCACGGAAAAGCATTGAAGGTATTTTTAGCTGTTTTTTATTCCAGGTTAGTAGCTGGAAATAAGGAGGTGTTGCAAACAACATGTGGCTAACCAACCCGCTATAGGTAAACCACCAGTGGTCTATGGATGACAATTAGGGAACCTCTGATTTAGAGCAGTGGTTCTCACACTTTCCAGATTAGTGTCCCCCTTTCAGCAGTCTGATTTGTCTTGTGTACCCCAAATTTCACCTCACTTAAAAACTACTTGCTTACAAAATCAGGCATAAAATTATAAAAATGTCATAGCACATTATTCCTGAAAAAAGACTGTTTATTTTCTCATTTTTACCCTATAATTAGAAAATA
Source organism: Dermochelys coriacea (assembly GCF_009764565.3). Lineage (NCBI taxonomy): Eukaryota > Metazoa > Chordata > Testudines > Dermochelyidae > Dermochelys > Dermochelys coriacea. Next base: position 8,334,716 of record NC_050087.2, read on the forward strand.
AATCAACTGGAATATAAATCTTCTACTTGCATTTCAGTGTGCAGTATAGAGTAGTCTAAAGAAGCCATTGTATGAAATTTGAGTTAGCAACTTTGCAAGTGCTTTCTTGTAGCCTGCTGTAAAAGTAGGCAAATATCTAGATAAGTTGATCTACCCCCTGGAAGACCTCTGCAGATCCTCAGGGGCACACAAGTACCCCTGGTTGAACACCACTGATCTAGAGGATAGAGCAGGAGACTAGGCCTCTGGGCTTCCATTGCTGGCTCTGCCATTTACTCACTGTGCAGCCTTAGGCAAAACATTTAGCGCCTGATCTTGTACCCACCAGTGTCAATGACTAAGCTCCTGTGTACTTCACTGCTGTCGGTTCAGCCTTTTCGGCTCTCTGTGTCAGAGTTACCCAGTGGGAACAATGGAGACAGGGCGGCAAGTTCTAGGGGCTCATGGTGCCCAGGCTCCACCAATATTCAGGGCTCGGGGAGCCCAGCTCCACCAATGTTTGGGGCTGGGTCTCTCCCCCGGTCCCGCCTGCTGCCGCCATGCGCCTCCCCCAGCCCCGCCTGCCTCGCCCGAGTGTCCCCCGGCCCCCACTTGCTGCCCCTGCTCACTGTCCAGAGCCTGCTGCTCACAATGACTCTGCTCTGCCGGCTTCGGGTATCAACTGCTGCCACAGGGTCCTAGTGCCCCCCCAAGTCCCTCCACTGGCGCCAGGGCAGGCTGCCCCAGCCCTGAGCCCCTCCCACATCCCAAACCCCTCATCCCCAGCCCCAGAAAAAGCCCTCATCCCCCCCTAACCCTAACCCTCTGCCCCAGCCCTGAGCCCCTCCCACACCCCAAACCCCTCATCCCCAGCCCCAACAAAGCCCTCATCCCCCCCAACCCTCTGCCCCAGCCCTGAGCCCCTCCCACACCCCAAACCCCTCATCCCCAGCCCCACAGCTCTCACCCCTGCACCCCCTCCAATTCCCAAACTCCCTCCCAGAGCCTGCACCATGCACCCCTCCTGCACACCCACCCCCTGCCCTCCCTCCCAGAGCCTGCACCCAAGCTCCCTCCTGTACCCCTGCCCCAGCCTGGAGCCTGCACCCCAGACCCCCTGCCCCACCCAAACTCCCTCCCAGAGCCTGCACCATGCACCCCTCCTGCACCCTAATCCCCAGTCCAGGGCCTGCACCCCAGACCTCCTCCCCACACCCAAACTCCCTCCCAGAGCCTTAGGCAGGTGGGGGGTGGAGTTGGGGAGCGGGTTCGGGGCACTACCAAAATTTCTACAAACTTGCCACTCCTGGCATGGAGATACTAATATCTGCCTACCTCACATCGTTATTATATTGCTTTAATACTTTTTGCAAGTGGTTTGAGATCTTTGGCTGAAAAGAGCTTTGCAAGTGCAAGCTGCTCTTGCTGCTGTGAGCAATTCCTCGGTGAGCAGCAGATAAGAATTGCAAGGCCAAATGAATCAGAAGAACCTGTCTCTAGTGATGTTTCCAGTTGTCTAGGACTACCGCCATGGGACAAGAGGCAAGACTCGCAGCACCCTGATGCTGACATACAGCAACGTGACTGTCCATGCTCCAAAAGAGCAGCTTCTCTCCCGAGTAGAGGCAGACATCACAGGGAACGTCCTTCACCATTACAGAACCAGTTGTCAGGTAAGAGCTTTTGCGTGACAACTGTGAGGGGCATTACCCTGAAGTTATAGCATTGCCTCTGAGTTTATAGAGAGAGGGCTTGTATTTTCTAAAACTCTCCTTTGAGCAATAATTTGTCACATAACTCAAATTTAAAACTGTAATGGATGGAGCGTGAGCTGTCCCATGTTGTATCATTTTTGTTGCTCTTCTTTGTGTTTTCTCTAGTTTTTCTATATTCTTCTGAAATTCTGTCGAGCACAGCTACACAGTAATTCAGATGCAGTCACACTCAGGCCTCTAACTCCCTAACATATATGTGTATCTAGCTCTATCTTTTGCTACCCAAGAGAGCATGGTGCTAACTTGTATTTAGTTTATTTGCTGTCACTCTGTTTCTTGGACTCACTACTTCCCTTACCTCTTCTCTGTCGTCTTGTTTGTCTGTGTGCTCATTATTTCTGTTCCCTAGGTGTCTGACTGCTGGTACTGACTCTCCTCTCAGTGCAACCTCGCCACATCACTTTGCCATTCAATTCTGCCCTGTCTAACTGAGACTCTCATTTAGCCATTGTCAAAAAAGTTGATCACAGTTGAACCAAACGGATACCTTCCAGGAGTTCACAAATGCAAATATTCCGAGGATGGCCCCTGATCTTGACCTCTGCAAAACACCCCCTCTGGATACATTTCCTGCCTTTTGGAAGATTTAACAATAGTGAGTTCTCTCTGCTCCATATTCACCAGCCAGGCCATTTAGAGGATGTGTGTTATGTGGGACTATAGACATTGCTAATAGCTGTTTTGCATTTTGTTTTTTAGGTGCTGGGCATCACTGTTACGAACAAGGAAAATTCTAAATAATCTTCCTTCAGCTCTTGCCTTTTCTATACACAAGTTGCTTGTTTAAATTGCACAGAGCTCAATTTCCTTGCTACATCAAGCAGGAGTCCTGGCTGCTCTGGTGGAAGTGGACCTGGATTTCTTTCATGAACCTGGGTTTTCTCTTCTTCTGAGGTGGGTGCAGAGCCAGGGTCCTCTGCCTTCTGGGGTCTGTGGACACCTCTCTCCTCTCCTGAGGCTAGATTTAATTCCTGATCTTTATCTTCTGGACTCTGGTTCTTCTCTCCATTTCTCATCCACATCCTCTTGTTTCTCCTTCTGGATTATGTAGGACATGTACCTAAAATTAACCCTCATCCAGAATGTCACGGAGATTAGCTGTGCCATTTTGGAGACCAGAGACTCCCAGAAGTTCGAATTCTCTTACAAACTGGAGCTCCTTGGCTCCATGCTGGTGAGTGATTAGGAGCTTTGAGGGCTGAAGTACAAAGGAGTTTGTTGTAATGTAATAAGACTGGCTTTCCAGGTAGATGTTGTTTTATCCATTGGCTGTGACTGTACCACTGCAGTCTCATGAGCTACCTGCACGGCACCCAGAATGCTGCTGGGTCCACTCTGAGCTTGGCAGGGATGCTGACCTATCACAATAGGGGCTGTAAGTGGAAGGAATGGCTTGTGTCTGGGGAGTTATCTTTCTGTCCTCTGTATAGCCTGCAGATGGCCCTATGGTCCATTTCTGAGGCAGAGAGCCTGCTGAGCACGGTGTCTGTTTATTACAGGTCTGGCATATGGCCCTGTTTCAGGGTGTGAGAGGAAGGCCTCGCTGCCTTTCAAATCCATTTCCCATTTTTATGTCCCTATTCATGCATTTCAGAACTTCATTAAAAAGGAACCACGGGATACCTTGGCATCTCCAGTTCGCTACAAGGCAATTCTTGCCATTGGACATCTGAGGTAGGCTATTTTCTGCCATATTTCCTGGTACTGTGACGACATCTTCTTTGTTAATTCATGAGTGTCAGGTTGGGAGCAGTCTGATGCCTGCAGGGTTTGGCTCACATGCTGCTCACCAGCAGAACTTTAGTTCTTGAGGGTTTGAATGTGTCCATTTGGAGGTTTGTGCTTGAAAGACACAAGCTTCGAGGTTGAGGTGCATGCAGTACAATGGAGGAGAGTTCAGATGGGAAGGGAGGTGTCTGGCTAGCTGGCATGGGGAAGGAAGCTTGTGGGTTTCTCTAAAAAGGCGACTTGAAGCTTTACCTTTACTTCTAGATGAGCCAGTATTTAATAGAGTTGCAAAGAGGTGCTCAGCTGCAAAGTGAAGAGTTGTTTGCATTTGGGGTTTTAGATTGGGACAATCTCCAGTCATTGGACCCATTTCTTTTACTGAATCAAATGCATGACTTTTCTCTCTTTCTTCTGCCAGCAAACTCAAACCATCTTTGACCTTGGAGGAAAACCGTGAGCTCCTTGATTAGTGTTTCAAAAGTTTGTTTCCCCTCCCTTTCCTTGGAGAAGATGATGAAAGAAGAAGGCGAGACAGCAAAGAATGCTCTGCCTATACAGGTACGTGACAACAATTCTCCTCAGGCACCATCCAGTGTATTTCTGCCCAGCAGGCACTGGGTGATGGCAGTCACACATGGCCTCCCTTGCAAGGTTATGGTTAGCTTTCCCCAGCTCCCCCTTCCCCCCCCAAATTATCTGTGCTGAGCCTCACTCCTTCTATTCTGGTTTCAGTCACTGTACATAGAGTCCCTGGAAGCCCTTGGCAAGCTAATGAAGACTTTGCTGGAGGAAGAACCAACTGCAAACTGGTTCTGAAAAATGTTTCAAGTGAGTAGACCGTTGAACCATGGTGGAGATTTTGTTTGTTGTGTTACAGCAGGGAAGAGTCAGATTTAGGGGGTCAAGCTTCAGTTGTGGAGGAATTTTCCACAATGGAGTGAATTGTAGGGGAAAAAGCTCCAAATTCTTCCTGGGATAAGCAGGCATGTGCCCTTTGAAATCCACAGAAGCTATGCCATTTTACGCCAGGGCTGGATTGGGACCAAGTTCGTACAATGTAGTTGACACTAGTTGGACCGGCAAGAAAATCACCACTGCAGTAGCCAAATCCAAGAGAACCAGTTGAAACTGATCACTTCTTCAAAGAGGAATTCATTCATACTGAGTTACACCCTGTGTATGGAAACTCATTCAGAGGAGACTTCCTGTTCCTCAGACATGAACAAAATATCTTGAAGAGCTGAGGGGTGGGGAGTTTGAGGCACCTTCAGTATAAAAATGAAGTTCTAAAAGGAGCTGGGCTGGGGGGGACTTCTCTGCTCTTCTTCAAATTAAGAAAAAGAAATGCTTCTCTCTGTCATTTTGCCACTCAACGTGGGAGAAGTTGCCCAGGAAACAGAACACAGCAGCAGACATCAAACAGCATGCAATGTGGTAGACCGCTCCCATCAGACAGTCTACAGCAGACATCACATACATGGGCCCAGATTCATCTCTAATGTAACTCTTTTGGCTTCAATCACCCAGAGGTGAATCTGGTCCCTGGGACTTCCATTAGACATGTAATTCCTTTGCTCCATGGAGGTCAGATGCTTTGGAGAGGGATTTTAGTGACAATTAAACCTGTTTAAGAGGAACTTTTGGGAGGGATTTTCTGGTACTAACTCTGTCCATTCCCCTGCTCTACCAACAGCTACTAGAGACATGGCTCCATTCAGGGAAGGAGTGGGAGAGAGAAAGGGCCTTGCAGGCCAGCATCCAGCTGCTGACTGCCTATCAAGAGACAGTTCATAGCACAGTGAGTATAGCCTTTCTGTTCCTTCAGCTGACTTTCCTGCTTATATCCGATCTGACACTCAAGGCAAATGCATGAAAAATGCTTCCAGGGCAGCAGCTGGGATCTCAAAGTGACTAAGATCCCTCTGCTTCCATAAGAGAGAGGTTTACACAACAATGCTGTGACCACACTCCATGCAGACAGCAAGAAGTAGAGGGCAGACAATCCCCCAAACTGATGGCTTATTCTAGAATTAGATTCACCAAGTCAACAGCAAAAGAGCTTCCACCCTAGTTAACAAAATGCCAAACATGGTCCCCTTTTGACATTCCAGACCTTGGCTCCCATCTAAACAGCCCAGTAATATAGTGAGGGGTTACTGAAAACCTGATTCACCATATGTGAGGTTCACCCATCATAAAGGACCAGATGCTTATCCCCAGATCAGTGTGAATCTCGGGTCTTTCCCAAATAGCATGCTGTCAGCCAATCCTTAATAACTAAATTGAAGATTTCTTCTTAAAAGAAAGAACAATATCCATACAAGTGACTTTCAGTGTTCATAGTTCAGGATCACAACAGTGATGGAATAAACTGCTGGCCTGTAAAAGTCTCTCTGGAATCATCCCAACAGATCAGAATCCAAAGGCAGCTTAGATGTAAAGTCTGTTAGTTTTTCCATGCATTTTCCAGGTTTTTCCAAATGATGATTTGGAAGCTCTGTCCTATGGCTTACACTTTCCCTGTTCAAAGTTTCAGCAGACTAGAGATGACAGGATGAGGGCCGAGCCTTCTCTTTTCTAGCTATCCTAGCAGGCTGACAAGCCTACCTCACAGAAATGGTTACAGCAGGACCTTCCCCCGAGAAAGACTAGGCAATGCAGATCGTCTCTTGTACTCTGCTTTGAAGCTAATCTTCTATTTCCTGTGCATACACGGTAAACTGAATGCATCCGATGAAGTGAGCTGTAGCTCACAAAACCTTATGCTCAGATAAATTTGTTAGTCTCTAAGGTGCCACAAGTCCTCCTTTTCTTTTTGCGAATACAGACTAACATGGCTGCTACTCTGAAACAGTAAACTAGTTACTGATTCTCAGAAGGTGATTAGCCGTTCTTCCATTATAACACAGATAGTTAAGCTGAAGACAATGTAGAAATTACTAGTTTCCTGCAATATCTTAAGTCTTTGATTCTAAGGTTAACTGAACACTTTGCATATATAATGAAGACCTGAAAGGGAATTAGCATCTACAAGTTAATTTGGTTACATTGTGAAACTTCTAACCACGTATAGATCAACACCGACAAATACACTTAGCATCTATTGTTCATTTTTGAATGAGTTAATGATTGCTAGTCTAATACATTACTTTGAAATTCACATGCAAGTGAACTGTCTTGGTACAGTAGAAGTGCCTCTTAAGTTATTATGGGTCATACACAGGTTGCCTGGTCTGCCAGTGTCACAAATGCATTCTTGGTTCTTATGCTCCCAGGTTGCTAAAGGAAAATTTCTATTTAATCAGCTAAGAACATAAGAATGGCTAACCTGCTCCCGCAAAAGAATGGTTCATCTGGCCCAGTCTCCTGTCTTCTGACTGCATTGTGTGAAGAAATGTTTCCTTTGGTTTGTTTTAAACCTGCTGCCTATTAATTGCATTGGGGGACCCCTTGTTCTTGTGTTAGGTGAAGGGCTAAATAACACTTCCTTATTGACTTTCTCTACACCAGTCATGATTTTATAGACCTCTAGCATATACCCTCTTAGTCGTCTCTTTTCCAAGCTGAAAAGTCGCTCTTTTTTCATCTCCCCTTGGATGAGAAGTTGTCCCATAGGCCTAATTTTTGTTGCTCTTCTCAGTAGTTCTTCCAATTCTAACACATCTTTTTTGAGATGAGATGACCAAAACTGCGTGCAGTATTCAAGGTGTGGGGGTCCTGTAGATTCATATCGTGGCATAATGATATTTACTGTCTTCTTATCTATCCCTTTTCTAAGGGTTCCTAACATGTTAGCTTTTTTGACTGCATGTTGAGCAGATGCTTTCGGAGAACTGTACACAATGACTCTGAGGTCTCTTTCTTGAGTGATAACAGCTAATTTAGACCCCATCCATTTGTATGTACAATTGGGATTCTGTTTTCCAATGTGCATTACCAGTATAGTACAGGAATCGGAGGCACAATGTCACCAGATGTGCCTGTTATTTTGGGGTAGGCTCATTGATTAGGGTTACTCTTCTTGGGGGTTGGGGGGGTGTTCTGTAATTCTATTAATGTGCTGCTTATGTCACTTGTGTGTTCATATGGAGCTCTACTCCTTCCTTCTGCCAGTCCCCTCCCAATGGAGCTACCCTGCAGGACCTAGGTTCCCCAGGGCTGGGATCCTCTAGCCCTAGAACTAGATGAGCGAGCGCGCGCGCAAACACACACTAGCAGAGTACGTCTGAGCGGACCAGGTCAATCAGCACTCTCCAGCTGATCCCCTCATGTCCCTGTACTCAATGGGCTGGGTTAAGCAGCACTTTCAGCTGCTCCCCTCTTATTTGCCCCAAGTTTAACACATCCCTGTCACACTTTCACATTTCAATTGTACTGGTAGTAACCCACTTGATGAGCAAACCCCACAGTATTTTTGGGCACTACAGGGATCTTTAGCTTAGGTAAAAGCAGCCTTGCTGCAGAGTACATGGGGGAAGTTAAAAACACAAAAGAGTAAAATTCAGAGAGAGAGAGAGAGAGAGAGAGAGAGAGGAGGGCTAAACAAACATAACAGTTACATTTTAAAGGTTAATACCTGAGGTAGAAAAGAAAACAGAGATTGGGGAGAGGGGGGGGATCTCACCCACTCCATGAGGCTTGAACTGGTCGGGGTTCCCAGGTGATGGTGGTAGCTCAGGGTCCTGAGTGCTGGAGACAGGCAGAGCCCCCAGCACGATCAGTCAGGAGATGGAATCCCAGGGGAATTGATGCAGAGTTTGGGTCTATACATCAGAACCCTTACTTGGGCATAGGTAGGGGGTTTTGTAGAGAAAATACAATGGTTCCAGGGAGAACACTAGATTTATTTATGGGTAAACTGATGACTCAAGGGTTTTCTTTAGGCTAGACAATAGGAGCTGATCACTCTTGGCTATGGGTGGTGGTTTCTTCCAGGGAGCTCACAAGGCAACTAGGCTGCTTCAGTATTTGGGGATATTAATTAAAGATTTATTACTAGAATTGGTCTGATGATTGCTGAGCTGAGTGTGTGCAGGGGTAGGTTCATTATCATCTGGAGCAGGGATTCCCATGATGCAGTGTGTCGCTGCTTTTCTGGTCCCAGAGTTCAGTGCGGTTCTCTGTTCCTCATTTTTTATGCTAATCCTATCCCATCTTTCATGCAGATGAGGCTAGGGGAGTTGTCTCTGTTCTTCATTCTGTATGCAAATGGAGATGTCTTAATCTTGTCACCCTTGTCAGGAGGGGTCTAGGTGTGTCTGCCAACACCCTTCATTGTTCTCTGCAAGCCTTTTCTCTGATGGGTTTTGGTTCCAACAGGGACTGGTGGGCGCGGGGGGTGTCCTTCATGAGTCAGACAGGCTAGATACTGCACCCTGGTTCCCCAAAAACACAGAGCTGACTGATGTCAACAATAAGGATGGCAAGTGAAGTCTAATCCAACTGGAGAACATTCATTCTTCATTCTTTTTTCTTTAGGCTCAGGAAACTTTTGATCGGTTTGGATCTCTGATTGGACTAATAGCACCATATAGCTGTGATTCGCTGGCCACGTCCCGTCAGTGGGTGGTTGACTGTATCAGCTGCCTTCTCTGTATACAAGGTGAGGAGACCATTAGCAGCTATAAGGAATTCTTCACCTTATTTCCCAGTTGTAATGTCCATTTTTCTGCCTATCTAGTTCTTTCTGTCCTGTCTGTTGGCACTTAGATAACAGATTGGTGGGCATCTTGTAAATACCTCATTAGAAGAGAAGATTCTGCTGTGCAAAGAGCCTAGCACACTCCTTAGGGCTTGTCTCCATAGGGACACTAAGGAAAGTTAATCCAAATTAACTAAAGGTGTACATTTAAAGGGTATGAGTTAAATGGCATTAAACACGTGTGTTGGTGCTCGGATTCTGAATTAAAATGGGCCTTATTAATTGTAGTGAATTCCATGAATTAAACTAACCTGAATGAAGGATAAGTAAATACTAATGGAAACTATGTGATCATGGGAGACTTTAACTTCCCAGATATAGACTGGAGGACCAGTGCTAGTAGTAATAATAATAGGGCTCAGATTTTCCTAGATGCGATAGCTGATGGATTCCTTCATCAAGTAGTTGCTCAACCGACTAGAGGGGATGTCATTTTAGATTTAGTTTTGGTGAGTAGCGAGGACCTCATAGAAGATATGGTTGTAGGAGATAATCTTGGTTCAAGTGATCATGAGCTAATTCAGTTCAAACTGAACGGAAGGATTAACAAAAATAAATCTGCAACTAGGGTTTTTGATTTCAAAAGGGCTGACTTTCTAAAATTAAGGAAATTAGTTAGGGAAGTGGATTGGACTGAAGAACTTATGGATCTAAAGGTAGAAGAGGCCTGGGATTACTTTAAATCAAAGCTGCAGAAGCTATCGGAAGTCTGTATCCCAAGAAAGGGGAAAAAATTCATAGGCAGGAGTTGTAGACCAAGCTGGATGAGCAAGCATCTTAGAGAGGTGATTAAGAAGAAGCAGAAAGCATACAGGGAGCGGAAGATGGGGGGGATCAGCAAGGAAAGCTACCTTATTGAGGTCAGAACATGTAGGGATAAAGTGAGACAGGCTAAAAGTCAAGTAGAGTTGGACCTTGCAAAGGGAATTAAAACCAATAGTAAAAGATTATATAGCCATATAAATAAGAAGAAAACTAAGAAAGAAGTGGGGCCGCTAAACACTGAGGATGGAGTGGAGGTTAAGGATAATCTAGGCGTGGCCCAATATCTAAACAAATACTTTGCCTCAGCCTTTAATAAGGCTAAAGAGGATCTTGGGGATAATGGTAGCATGACAAATGGGAATGAGGATATGGAGGCAGATATTACCATATCTGAGGTAGAAGCGAAACTGAAACAGCTTAATGGGACTAAATCGGGGGGCCCAGATAATCTTCATCCAAGAATATTAAAGGAATTGGCACCTGAAATTGCAAGCCCATTAGCAAGAATTTTTTAATGAATCTGTAAACTCAGGAGTTGTACCGTATGATTGGAGAATTGCTAATATAGTTCCTATTTTTAAGAAAGGGAGGAAAAAAATGTGATCCGGGTAACTACAGGCCTGTTAGTTTGACATCTGTAGTATGCAAGGTCCCGGAAAAAATTTTGAAGGAGAAATTAGTTAAGGACATTGAAGTCAATGGTAAATGGGACAAAATACAACATGGTTTTACAAAAGGTAGATCATGCCAAACCGATCTGATCTCCTTTTTTGAGAAATTTCAGAGTAGCAGCCGTGTTAGTCTCTAAGGTGCCACAAGTACTCCTTTTCTTTTTTTGAGAAAGAAACAGATTTTTTAGACAAAGGAAACACAGTAGATCTAATTTACCTAGATTTCAGTAAGGCGTTTGATACGTTGCCACAAGGGGAATTATTAGTTAAATTGGAAAAGATGGGGATCAATATGAACTTCGAAAGGTGGATAAGGAATTGGTTAAAGGGGAGACTGCAATGGGTCCTACTGAAAGGCGAACTGTCAGGCTGGAGGGAGGTTACTAGTGGAGTTCCTTAAGGATCAGTTTTGGGACCAATCTTATTTAATCTTTTTATTACTGATCTTGGCACAAAAAGTGGGCGTGTGCTAATAAAGCTTGCAGATGATACAAAGCTGGGAGGTATTGCCAATTCAGAGAAGGATCGGGATATTATACAGGAGGATCTGGATGACCTTGTAAACTGGAGTAATAGTAATAGGATGAAATTTAATAGTGAGGAGTGTAAGGTTATGCATTTAGGGATTAATAACAAGAATTTTAGTTATAAGCTGGGGACGCATCAATTAGAAGTAACGGAAGAGGAGAAGGACCTTGGAGTATTGGTTGACCATGGGATGACTGAGCTGCCAATGTGATATGGCTGTGAAAAAAGCTAATGCGGTTTTGGGATGCATCAGGAGAGGTATTTCCAGTAGGGATAAGGAGGTTTTAGTACCATTATACAAGGCACTGGTGAGACCTCACCTGGAATACTGTGTGCAGTTCTGGTCCCCCATGTTTAAAAAGGATGAATTCAAACTGGAACAGGTACAGAGAAGGGCTACTAGGATGATCCGAGGAATGGAAAACGTGTCTTATGAAAGGAGACTCAAGGAGCTTGGCTTGTTTAGCCTAACTAAAAGAAGGTTGAGGGGAGATATGATTGTTCTCTAGAAATATATCGGAGGGATAAATACCAGAGAGGGAGAGGAATTATTTAAGCTCAGCACCAATGTGGACACAAGAACAAATGGGTATAAACTGGCCATCAGGAAGTTTAGACTTGAAATTAGACAAAGGTTTCTAACCATCAGAAGAGTGAAGTTTTGGAATAGCCTTTCAAGGGAAGCAGTGGGGGAAAAGATCTATCTGGTTTTAAGATTCTACTCAATAAGTTTATGGAGGAGATGGTATGATGGGATAATGGGATTTTGGTAAGTAATTGATCTTTAAATATTCAGGGTAAATAGGCCAAATCCCCTGAGATGGGATATTAGATGGATGGGATCTGAGTTACTACAGAAAATTCTTTCCTGGGTATCTGGCTGGTGAATCTTGCCCATATGCTCAGGGTTTAGATGATCGCCATATTTGGGGTCGGGAAGGAATTTTCCTCCAGGGCAGAATTGGAAGAGGCCCTGGAGCTTTTTCACCTTCCTCTATAGCATGGGGCATGGCTCACTTGAGGGAGGATTCTCTGCTCCTTGAAGTCTTTAAACCATGATTTGAGGACTTCAATAGCGCAGACATGGGTGAGGTTTTTCGTAGGAGTGGGTGGGTGAGATTCTGTGGCCTGCATTGTGCAGGAGGTCAGACTAGATGATCAGAATGGTCCCTTCTGACCTTAGCATCTATGAATCTATGAAAGGCCACTTTAATTCTAAAATAAGTGTGTCCCCATAGGTGTTTAATGAAGTTTAACTAATGCATTTTGAAACTGAATGTGGATTAGCTTTCTTGAATATCTCCATGGAGACAAGCCCTTGGTACTAAACATTTTCATTCTCTTTACCCTGCCACCGGCTGTATTGAAGGGGTTTCCCGGAATAATTCTGTAAACAAAAAGTTCTTCCAGCAGCCCTCGGTCATGAGCATTCAAAGCTATTGGAGTAAGTAGAGGCCATTTTTCCCCTTTGTGAAAGAGTAGGATATTCTTTTCACCTAATGGTTAGATGTTAAGGGATCGAGCTTGGTGATCATTTAAGGCCACTTCCAATTAGGGTGACCAGACAGCAAATGTGAAACCTCGGGACAGGGGGTGGGGGGTAATAGGAGTCTATATAAGAAAAAGACCCCAAAATGGGGACTGTCCCTATAAAATGGTCACCCTATTTCCAATTATTCTTAATCAGTCCTAAAAACCAGTGTTGATGAGTCAGAAACAGAATAAGGGACTCCAATCTTTGAATGTGCAACATAGTAATCCCAGCATTGTTTAGAAGTGACTGCTGAGCCTGGGTTTCCTGCCGAAAGTTTTTGTCCATCCCCGTCTCTTTTACAATGAGAGTTTGGTGGAGGGATTGACCTCTAAATTGGAACCTCTGATCTACCTGCATGAGTTATACTTGAATCGGAGATTAGATTTAAATGGTGAGAGCAGAGAGGCTAGTGAAACCAGACACACACAGAAAACTGCTCCAAGCCGAATACAGTGCTTGTTCAATCCTGGGATCATTCACAATAACATACCGCTCCTGTTAAGTTTCAGACATTTTAGGGTGTAATCCCGACTCCATTCTAGTGAACAGGAGTTTTGCCATTGACTTCAATGGGGCCAAGATTTTACACTATGCTGATGACAACATAGCACATGGATCTTCCTGTATGAAGATCCATGCAGTAGGGGTTCAGTTTCCGTAATCGTTACAGTACTTTTTCTCCTTTTCTCCACTCCAGGCCAGTCCATAAACCTGGGCTCAGCGGAGGAGGAGCTGAGATGTCTCCGTGAAGCACTAACAGCTCCAGATCCCGAGGCTCTGTTTCAGGCATCTTCCAAAATGGCCAAGGTAAGTGACTCAAAAAGCTTGTACAGATGTGCTAGTGACCGGGCACCATTCATTTGACATTTAATCTTTCATGATGCCTTTCCGTACTCGGAGCGAGCTGTGAGAGCGGGGCATTCGTTGCTAGTAACCAGCAAGATGCTTTTCATAGATGTGTGCTCTGAATGCCATGTAAAAACCAGATTCCATAGAATGTTGCACGCCCATGAAAATGTGCACACATGTACCTATCCAGCAGGGCCGGCTCTTGCTTTTTCACTGATTTGGAGCGGCGAAGCAAAAGAGATCATGAAATAAAAGAGCCGCCATGCCGCCCTAAGATTGGCCCGAACACCGCCCCTTGCAATCTGCTGCCCCAAGCATGAGCTTCCTCGTCTGGTGCCTGGAGCCGGCCCTGCCATCCAGTCATCCAGGAGAAAAAAACTGTGTTAGTGGAACATCAAGCTGAGAAACCACCCAGGATCCATTCTGTCACCTTGTGGGTTTGCCTTAGCCTATATCTGTGTGCACGCCTCTCTTTACTTACTTTTATATGTTGTATAAATATGCAGTGTATATAAGAGAATACAGACTGGAAACTTACCTCCTGCATATCCAGTACAATGTTGTCCTAACGGTGCAACAGAGTCTTTGCCTCTAACCTGATATCATTAGTGTCGAATATAAAAATGTAGTCTATAGACTAGAGAGAGAATTTGAATCACAAATGGGTGGCTAGACAGGAGGCTAATTCACAATTTGCTGATGCATGTATCTTTGTTTCCATTTTTAAAAGTGCTGGAGCTAAACATCATTGCGGTCTCTCCTGTTTTTGATTTGTTCCCAGGTTGTTAGTGAGTACTTCCCCTCGGAACAGGCCAGAGACTTTATTGAGGCCACATTGGATGGTCTGCTGTCTGCTAGCCCCACCTGTGCCACGGCAGCTGGACTGTGGATGAAGATCATCCTGAAGGAGTGTGGAGATGCCATGCTGGATAAGGTAAAACTGGGAACTGGAGAGCTTTTCTGCCTAAACTCTAGGCTTTTTGATCTTTGCCCCTCATGTGTAAGGAACAAAAATCTTGCTGTTTCTCCCCCTCGGACATAGAGTCGATTCCATCTCTGTTCCTACCCTAAGATAGGCAATGGCAAAATCAATAGCAGTAGTCTGAGATAATCCAAGGGAAAGGGAAGATGGTTGGTTATTTATTGGTCTAGCTTGTTGCCACAGTATTCAGCCAAGAAAGGCTTGAGAAAACAGACTCTGGGGAAAATACAAGAAGACAGAATGACTGGCACTTGGAGGCCTCCAGTTATTAGGAGGCCTACGGCTAAGGGCTACATGGATTAAAAAGAGCACTGGGCTATTGCCACCCTCTTGCCAGGTTTCTGAGCCTGGGCTGCAGCCCGAGCAGGAACAGCTCCACTTTTAGCCCCATCGTGCAAGCCCCAAGGGCCCAGGTTGACCTGAGCTCTGAAACTCACTGCTGTGGGATTTTTTTGCTGTGTAGACATACCCTTTAAGAAGAGAAGGAGGGAGGGAGAAAACTCTAGTGTCTTTGGGATCCACTCTTGCTATGCCTTATTCTGGAGCCCAGTGCATTCGGGCTAGATGAAAGGAGCACTCCACAAATCTTCTAATAAGGCTGGTGAAAGGCCTCCGGGCAGGGAACCCTCGCAGTAGAACTGCCATGTTTGCACAGTGTTTTGAAGCTGTGAAGGGCTAGGGATGAATATGAGAGGTAGTCACCTGTTCATAGTCCCAGGCATTTGCACACTGTCTTTAAAGCTCTTGCATATTTTGTGCTTGTGGTTGTTTCTGAGCTCTGCATTCTTCGAGGCAAATGGTCAGATTTGGCTGCTTAAATCACACCTGCCAAATCTGGGCCAGTAAAGCCGCCTTTTGTGCATGTGAACTGGTTTACGTAATGCATAGCTGGCCACCACCACATTAAATTACCTGGTATGTCTATGTGTGTGGCAGTGTTAATTTTTACAGCCGTGTGAGGGCAATTTGTGTCGGTTCAAGTTACGCAGTCGTATTTGAACATTTGTTTCTTGAAGTGAGGCATTTCTAAAAAAGCAGCAAATGGTTAAATAAAGGTTTTGATTCTGTAGACTGAATGGAGAGAAAGGAAAAAAGGGATATTTCTTTCTGGTTTTGTTCCTTCCAGGTGCCAGATATCCTGGCTATACTATATCGCCACATGCTTATTATCCAGGAGGCAGCTTGAGGCAGTTCCCGGTAGAGGCAGTGTCCATTCTAGCTCACCATCACTGAGAGGCAGTGATCTCCAGCCTCCTCAGCAAGCGTCTGCCGATGGACAGGTATATACCGCTACCTATTGCATTCATCTTGGTAAAACACGGATCCCACAGCTTTACTAGGAGATGTAGGGCTTCTTTAAGCAGCAGACCGTTTGGGATAATTCCTAACGGTTAATAGCCTGGGTCTTTCTGCAGGAAGGTCCAAGAACATGTTAAGGTGGGGTGCGGAGAGAAATTAAGTGTCATTCTGTTTCCATTCATTAATAGCTGCTTTGATATATCCTAAAGACCTATCTTTATGGGTATAACTGGAGTGTAGTGTTGGAAACATCTACCTCTCTAGACACCTGAATTGACCTCACTCTGGAAATGAGCAGTGGCTGTTGGTTTCCTGGTAGCATGACAGCTTCAAATGCAAATCCCTGGCTGATTACAAAGACTAGGGCCAATATTATCATCAGACCGCTGCTTGGTATCAGTGAGAGTGTGGCTGCTAGAGTAGAGTTGCCATCCTTGATACTTAAAAGTGGACTAGAAGCAGATCCATCATTTCATTTTAAGGATCCCTAACTGAGTTATCAGTGCTGGAATCTAAGACCATAAGAACGGCCATGCTGGGTCAGACAAAAGGCCATCTAGCCCAGTAGTCTGTCTTGCAACCGTGACCAGTGCCACATGCCCCAGAGGAAATGAACACAACAGGTCATTGTCAAGTGATCCATCTCCTGTTGCCCAGTCCCAGCTTCTGGCAAACAGAGGGTAGGGACACCATTTGTGAAGGGGACATAGGAGGGCCATGAATATTGGTTCTCATAGTTGTATGTCCAGTTAGTAGGAATCTGGCTTTTCTTTCATCCACTTGCCTTCCAAACCCTAGGTCTTTGGGAGCTACATGCTCATGATTCCATATTGACTGGGAAGTGGGGGAAAAAACAGGAACTGAGGTTGGCGCTCTGTGTCCTGTCCTTCTGACGTCTAGTATTAATGGTTAGGCTGCAGAAAGACTAGGTCTCTTAACTTAGTTCTGTAACTGGAAACTCAATATTTAAACACAAGGAACGTTAAAGGAGGACAGGACTCCTAACTCTATCATCATAGGCAAGGAGAACATTTGGTCTTTACTAAAATATGACACATTCAGTCTGAGGCTCAAAAGTGTCCAGGGCTCACCTGTAACTTCTGTTAAACTGCAGTGACACCACTGAGCTGTGGAGATCTCTGGGGGGAGACCCCTTGCTTGCCACTCAAGTCCTACAAGTCCTAATCGATAAGATAAAGACTCCAACAAGAAAAGAAGGCAGCATCAGCTCAGACTGAAATTGGCAGGCATTTGGCAGCTGCTGAACCTCTCTCAGTAAGTTAGATGAAAGATGCAGCTTTCAGGCTTTCCTGTGCCCTGTGGAAAGCTGGAAGTGTGGTATAATATTGCTGTGTGGGCACTTCTCCTCTGATGTACTGTTTCCCTGAGTCCGGCTCTGCTGTCTGTGGAATAAATACGGCAGTTTTAGAGTACGTGACTGATTTTACTTAATACTATCTGGCCATTAGAAAGTCTTTGGACCAGGTTTCTCACGGTGCTTTGCAAATCTTCCTTAGGACTCACAACATGCCTTGGTAGGTCATATACATTTTTACAGATGTGGGAAACTGAGCCACGAGTTCAGCGAGTTGCTTGCTGTCATTCCTGTTACTGTCAGAAGGGAGAATTTAGTACAGCAGATATCAGAAGGGGAGAGATGGTATGAAGGTGTTGGGAAGAGAACTCCTTTTTTACCACGCTCTCCTTTCAGGCAACATGTGCCATCTTTGAGGTGGTGTCAGCACTGCAGTCGAGCAAAGCTGTGCAGGAGCTGCTCCCAGAGTTGTTTCCTGTTCTCCTGCAGCAGGTCAGCCAAACCCTAGGACAAAAGCCGCCTTTGCCAATGATAAGCAGCCCCAGGCGATTCCGAAAAGGACTACAACTTACTGAGGGCAACCCTTGCCGATAATTAGAAGGAAGGGAGAGAAACAAAGAGAATTCCAATAGAGTTGTGTGACGCTCCCCAGGAGTTCCCAGGGTTACGAGGCACCTTACCATCACATGCCCTTCGAGTGAGGAAGTCTTGTCTGTGCCTGCTGTGGGTCAGTTCCCTGAAACTACCAGGCTCTGGCAAAACAAACACTGCTATCCAGGCCTCCTCAGACCTCAGTCTCTTTGTACAGGTTAATGATAGGCACACACCAACCCCCGAGTCTTCTGACCATTCCGTATAGTGTCCAGACCTTTATCCATTGAACTCCCACAGAATTATCAGGCCTGCTGTTCCCAATGGAACAGAACACACCAGTTTATTACTTCTACTTTAGACTCTATACTTGATACTTTATTACTTATACTCTATACTGCAAAACACACAGCACTTAGATATCTTTCTAGTGAAAACAAGAACAGAGATTATCAAAGAACAGAGATTCCAGTGATGGTGAGTAAGAATGCAAGCAAAAAATGGTTGCATGTAAAATGAAATCATAACCTGCTCCTAGAAACTAAACTTAACCAACAGGTTAACCTCCTGTCTAAAGATGTTTCTCACCCAAAGTTCTCAACCAAGCCTGATAGCGACCCCTCTTTCATCAAGCAAACTCGCTGTCCATCTACTTCCTAAGTGAAAGATGTCCCCCAAATATACTAGAGCAAACCTTTGATGTGTATCCCAGAATTGGGTATCCCCACCCCCTATCTACTTCCTGCTACTTTTCTTTCTTTGAAGTTCTCAGTCCTTCTCAACTGAATGTGAACCCTACATACTTAATGTACATGTAAACAAAGAGATGGATAAACATTTCTTGCCTGAAAGAAAACCATTCTGACAACTTTCCTAGTGACTAGTCCCGAGACACAGATCCTAAGAATGTAATTTTCAATGCATATACATGACTCTTTACACAGCATCTGTACATGCGTTTCACAATGATATTGGTGACATGGGCTTTTATTTGAGACTCATGGGACAATCTTTTAGTGAACTAGAATGTACATACCAGACCCCTCAGCGCCCCTTGCCAGTTAACACTAAAAGATTCCTGAGTCCTCAGCTCTGGTAGCCCATTAATGTACATTTCCCACCAATCTCATAACATTATTAGTTTCTCTTCTTGTTGTGTTTCTTTATTCCATGCCAACAAGGTGCTCAAATTACAGACTTAATGGTTTTATAATGTCTCTGAATTTTCCTAGGAAACCAGGATCTCAGCTCTGTTTTCATGGATGGGCAGCAGGAATCAAATAAACATAAGAAAGTACTACTTTCACCCAATACACGGTCCACCTGTGGAACTCATTGCCAAGGGATGTTGTGAAGGCCAAAAGTATAACTGGGTTTTTTTAAAAAAAAGAATTGGATAAGTTCATGGAGGACAGGTCCATCAATGGCTATTAGGCAAGATGGTCAGGGATGCAACCCCAAGCTCTGGGTGTCCCTAGGTCTCTGACCGCCAGAAACTGAGACTGGACAACAGGGATTGGATCACTTCATGATTGCCCTGTTCTTTTTTTCCTTCTGAAGAAGCTGGCATTGACCACTGTTGGAAGACAGTGTACTGGACTAGATGGACCATTGGACTGACCCAGTAAGGCTGATCTTGTATAGTGGCCACAATGGGTCAGGTTTTCAAGATGGGTGCCTCAGTTTTGTCCACAAAACTTGAATTTGTTCACATGGATGGGTACCTAGCTATGTGATTGCTGGCGCTGCAGACACAAGTGTATATTCTGCTCATGCTGTTGGCCCATGTGCAGGCCCATTTTAGGCACCTGTATGTGACGGGGTGGTAAGCTGTGCCCCAGCCTCTTCCATGAACACAGACTGCTCTGAGTCCCTCCAAAGTGTTCTAGGGATGCCTGCTCCTGAGATCCTGGTGGTAAGGCCTCTGATGACCGTTTGACCCCAATGGATGATCTTAAGTCACCTTTACGCTTGACCTTTGTTTTCTTTCTCCTCCCTCTTGTCTCACAGGGGACTTCTCTGTGGCTTGTACTTTCATGTCTAGGTTCCTCCAGCCTCTTTACATATATTTCCTCTTTACCTGGCCCTGCAGGTTTTATTTCCACCCTCCTGGGCCTCCATACCTGCCTTGGTGTCCCTGTTAGAAAGGGATTCCAGTCCATGCCCAGTAGAAGGCAGTGGGGCAATCCGTCCACTACCCCTACCTGTTTCTGCCTAAACTTCCCCTTAATTTTCAGAGTCACCTTTGCCATTGGGCAGAATTTATTGTCCCCATGAACCTGGTCAGTTTTGATCCTACCTCTGGGAAGTATCCAGTGAGGCTTCACTAACTCCTGCCTGATTAGCAAACAGGATGTCCATTAGTCCCTTTGGTGGCTCCTCCCTACCCATACCGATATGGTAGGTACTTTCTTTTTTCTTCCCTGCCTGGGAGTCTTGTCCCAACCACAAAACTGGGCAAACCCACAGTCCATTTTAGGACAGTCTCTTTTTAGATGTCCTTCACGTCCATGTTGGACGCACACTGTAGGCCAAGCTCCCACTACAGTTCCTTGAGGCTCCTCCCTCTTCTTGCTGCCCTTCCCAGCTGTAGGCACTGTGGTCCTTCTCAAATCTAGTCCCTTAAACCACTGACTCATTCTGGGAATGTCCGCCTCTGCAAATTCCTCTAACTGTAACTGTGTGATCCAGATGAATTGGCTGGCGCCACAGAACCCATGCTCGGGTATGCTCAGGAAGACTCTGAAGAAACTTCCAGAATCATGCGGTCCATGATCTCCCCCCAGTTTGAGTATCTGGCCTTACCAATGAATGGCCCAATCTTTTAATTTCTGTCCAAATGCGCAGAGGCATGATCCCTCAATGCATCTTTCAACTCTACATTTCTGGCAGTACTTTTTGCTGGACAGGCCCCACCTAGTCCAGCATGGCTGCTTTAATCATGGCATAATCTCTTGCCCGCTAATCACCAAGAGCCATATATATGCTTCCCCGGTTAAATAAGGTGTCAGTCGAAGGGCGCACATTGTTCTGTCCCTAGGAGGTCTCACTGCTGCTCCTTTAAGGAGTAACCAAAAACACATCAGGGTTGTTCGCAGGTCCCATTTTACAGTCTGATCTCCTGTGCCTGGTTTCCATTTCCTGTCATAGGACTTGCCAAATTTTGGAGGAATTGTTGCCAGACCTGGGCTTGCTCCCGTATAAATTCCTGATGGCTCTTTTGCTGTTAAACCTACCAGGCAAGGAAAGGCTATTTTTCTGCATGGTGGGATTGTTGGAAGGTCTGTAGGGTCTTCTACACCAGTGGTCTCCAAACTGGGGTGTGCGAGATGATCCCAGGGGGTGCGCGGCAGCAGTAGCGCCGCCGGAGGGCACTCCGCCTTTTTTTTTTTTTTTTTTTTTTTTCTTGGCAGCTCTGCACATCCACAGCTGGTGTTCCCCTTCATCGGCCTGCCTGCGGCAGGTCTTCCATTGGTGGCACATCTGTGGCAGGTCACTCTGGGGGTGCATGAGGCAAAAAGTTTGGAGACCACTGTTCTACACCAGCAGTTCTCAACCGGGCCGGTTTTAGGGGCTCTGCCAAGCAGGATTGGCATTAGACTAGCTGGGGCTCAGAGCAGAAAGCTGAAGCTCTGAGCCCAGCCGGGCTGGAGCCCTGAGGCCCAGCACCTGCACTAAAGCCCCGAGCCACTGCACCCTGTGGGGTTAAAATCCAGAGCCAGGAGCCCCAAACTCTGATGCCTGGCAGGGCAGAGGCCTGGAACTGAGCCATGGAGTATTTCTAGCATGTTGAGGGTGGGGGGAGGCTCAGAAACAGAAAGGTTGAGAACCCCTGTTCTACCACCCTGACTGCCAAACCTCTACACTGACTTCTCCAGCAGGCTCTCCATTTGCATAGATAACAGGGAAATCTCTGAGCCCCCAGCTGTGACAGAGAGGAGTGTTGCACCCCTACATCTTCCACAAACACAGACTGCGTTGAGACTTTTTTCCTTCTAAGCACCAACATATAGTCTCTTTAATCCCCCTACCAATTCATAGCACCTTTATATTGTATCTCAACTTTCTAATTTCTTCTCCAAAAGTCGGGTGGGGGGGTAAGGTGTTTCCACTCAGAGACCTCACTTTGTCAGGCTCTCCTAGCTTTTTGTCTTTCTGTTTCTCTTAGCATGACCAGACAGCAAGTGTGAAAAATCAGGGTGGGGGTCGGGGGGGGGAATAGGCACTTGTATAAGATAAAGCCCCAAATATTGGGACATCTGATCACCCAAGTTTCTTTCTCTCTGTTCCCCTCAAAGGGCTCCTGCCCATGTCGTTTTATACAGTTTCCCTGTTAATGGAATGATTGGTTCCTTGACTCACTAGCCCCAATCTGACCTCGTAATCAGCTACACCTCTATCCAATTAGGCCTTTTGTGAGGAACCAAATTAGTATAACTAGTGACCAGAGTGCTGACTCAAGTGCAAACCCTCAGCACTCTGTCACATCATATCTGGAAATACGACCCCAAAATGTCCATTAGTGATCACCACACTCTATGCCCCCTGTTTTTGGGTCCTGATCATGTATCTTTTCCATATCGCTGTATTCTGCTAGTGCCCATACTCCTTGCAGAAAGAGGAAAAATGACTGCAAAATTTTGTCCCTAGCAAAATTAGTCCTATGAGATGTATGAGACTGAAACTTACCTCCTGGCATCAAGTCCTTCCAGGGACACTGGTGTCCAGGATATTGCCAATGGATGAACTGTCAACTGAACAGCAGACTTGAGAAGTAACCGGGGCTTCCTGACACTCTGTTCAAGCTGCACCTTCCTACTGATTGCTGCAGTTCTGTGCCTCTCTTTCCCCAGGCTTTCTATCAAAGCATTAGAGTCTGTGCTTTTTGAGGGTGGGAATGAGAGATTGGTGAGAGTGCTCAGGAAGCAGAGAACATGGATTCTTTTGGAAAACCCCAAGACTCACCATGAGGGAGTGTGTCTGCTGGTGAGGTAAGAGATCTAGGAGGCATCATTTTATCCTTGGGAATCAGTAGCAAATAGAGTGGCTGAGAGGGAACCTCCCGTTTATAGCTTTGTGCGGGGGGGTGTCCTGGGTGGAAACACTCAGCTCCCACTCCTAGATATCAGAGCTGTATGCTCAGAGCAACTGAGTTTTTCAAGTGTGCAATCTAGCCCAGGAGTGGTTTCTTTTGTCTTCCAGTCTTCTGCTAAGATCTGGACTCCTAACACCTGAGATCATACAGAGCCTCCTCCCCTGGGTGAATTCCCCCACAGAAAACCCCGGAGTCACCAGCACAGCTTTCCTTGCCCAGGTAAGACACAGGGCTCTGAAGAGTAGTTTCACCATTAGACTGTTCGCAAAAAGAAAAGGAGTACTTGTGGCACCTTAGAGCTACAAGTACTCCTTTTCTTTTTGCGAATACAGACTAACACGGCTGCTACTCTGAAACCTGTCATTAGACTGTTGTGTGCCTTTCTTTTGGGAGTTGTACAGTTCAGTTCATAGGAGTAATTGTCATTTTAGACAATAGAATAAATCCTCCTTTATATGGAAACCTCACGAGGAACTTCATGAAACCTTTCTGAGTCCTTCTCTCTCTGTTGTTTTTATTGCCGTCATTGCCTATACTAGCTACACAATCACAAGGGCTGGCGGAGAGAGATACAGACAGAGTTGCCAAGTTCAGGGTAATACTTTTGACTTTCATACAGGCCTTTCCTCCCAACAACTTATACCCGTATGTTTTCGGGCCTGCCGACACAAAGTCGGTGATGTGTTGATCTGGCGGGATCTCGCTCATGAGGGAATTTAAAAACAGTTTAGCGGTTTAGCATTTAAACCTGAGCGGCAGCGAACCAGCAGAGCAGCGGGGACAGCAGAGCAGCTCACAGCAGGAGTTTGCCTGGGACTGGTAAGTATCCGAGTGTGTGTGTTTGCTTGCTGAGGAAGTATCCGAGCGTGTGTTTGCTGGGAGGGCAGGGAGAGAGCCTGAGTGAGTGTCTGATTGGCTGCTAGCCTGCAGGGGGCGGGCATTAGGGTGTCTGTGTGTTTGCGTCAGGGAAGCCTGGCTGTTTAAAAATAGCCAGAGCCTCGCGAACCAGCTGAGCAGCGGGGACAGCAGAGCAGCTCACAGCAGGAGTTTGCCTGGGAGTTCGCCTGGAGTGAGCCCAGTGAGGCTTACATCTTGCCAACGTCTCTGAGGAAGCTCATAGTAGGTAGGTGATATGGAAGGGGGGGGTTCAGCTGTTGTGACCTGCACTGGATGTGCCATGTTTGTCTTTCTTCCACAGGACAGAAGCGACTTTGTCTGTACAAAGTGCAAGCTGGTCTCCATGTTGGAAGAGAAGATTGAAGGTCTGGAGCAACAGGTAATGACCCTGCGTTGTATACGAGAGACTGAGGATTTTCTGGACCAAACTCAGGATAGCCTTCTAGGGGCACAAAGCTCTAAAGATATAGAGCAGGTTGCACAGAGGAGCCAAGAGGCCAGTGAAGAAGCTTGGCAACATGTGACCTCCAGAAGAGGTAAGCGGAATGTCCGGGTTCCAGTAACACAGACACAGGTAACTAACCGCTTTCATGTTCTCTCCACAGGTACCAATGCGGAGAGTGGACCAGATGATAGGTCTGGGGGGAGAAAGCAGAAGGAGACTCCGCTGGTTGGGAGGCATGAGATGCGATGTCCTGAGGTTGGGGGTTCCACGACCACCACTCCCAAGAGGAGAAGGCGGGTGGTGGTGGTCGGGGACTCTCTCCTCCGGGGGACTGAGTCATCTATCTGCCGCCCTGACCGGGGAAAACCGAGAAGTCTGCTGCTTGCCAGGGGCTAAGATTCGTGATGTGACGGAGAGACTGCCGAGACTCATCAAGCCCTCGGATCGCTACCCCTTCCTGCTTCTCCACGTGGGCACCAATGATACTGCCAAGAATGACCTTGAGCGGATCACTGCGGACTACGTGGCTCTGGAAGAAGGATAAAGGAGTTGGAGGCGCAAGTGGTGTTCTCGTCCATCCTCCCCGTGGAAGGAAAAGGCCTGGGTAGGGACCGTCGAATCGTGGAGGTCAACGAATGGCTACGCAGGTGGTGTCGGAGAGAAGGCTTTGGATTCTTTGACCATGGGATGGTGTTCCATGAAGGAGGAGTGCTGGGCAGAGACGGGCTCCATCTTACGAAGAGAGGGAAGAACATCTTTGCCAGCAGGCTGGCTAACCTAGTGAGGAGGGCTTTAAACTAGGTTCACCGGGGGAAGGAGACCAAAGCCCTGAGGTAAGTGGGAAAGCGGGATACTGGGAGGAAGCACAGGCAGGAATGTCTGTGAGGGGAGGGCTCCTGCCTCATACTGGGAATGAGGGGCGATCAACAGGTTATCTCAAGTGCTTATATACAAATGCACAAAGCCTTGGAAACAAGCAGGGAGAACTGGAGGTCCTGGTGATGTCAAGGAATTATGACGTGATTGGAATAACAGAGACTTGGTGGGATAACTCACATGACTGGAGTACAGTCATGGATGGTTATAAACTGTTCAGGAAGGACAGGCAGGGCAGAAAAGGTGGGGGAGTAGCACTATATGTAAGGGAGCAGTATGACTGCTCAGAGCTCCGGTACGAAACTGTGGAAAAACCTGAGTGTCTCTGGATTAAGTTTAGAAGTGTGTGCAACAAGAGTGATGTCATGGTGGGAGTCTGCTATAGACCACCGGACCAGGGGGATGAGGTGGATGAGGCTTTCTTCCGGCAACTCACGGAAGCTACTAGATCGCATGCCCTGATTCTCATGGGTGACTTTAATTTTCCTGATATCTGCTGGGAGAGCAATACAGCGGTGCATAGACAATCCAGGAAGTTTTTGGAAAGCGTAGGGGACAATTTCCTGGTGCAAGTGCTAGGGGAGCCAACTAGGGGGAGCGCTTTTCTTGACCTGCTGCTCACAAACCGGGTAGAATTAGTGGGGGAAGCAAAAGTGGATGGGAATCTGGGAGGCAGTGACCATGAGTTGGTTGAGTTCAGGATCCTGACGCAGGGAAGAAAGGTAAGCAGCAGGATACGGACCCTGGACTTCAGGAAAGCAGACTTTGACTCCCTCAGGGAACAGATGGCCAGGATCCCCTGGGGGACTAACATTAAAGGGAAGGGAGTCCAGGAGAGCTGGCTGTATTTCAAGGAATCCCTGTTGAGGTTACAGGGACAAACCATCCCGATGAGTCGAAAGAATAGTAAATATGGCAGGCGACCAGCTTGGCTTAATGGTGAAATCTTAGCGGATCTTAAACATAAAAAAGAAGCTTACAAGAAGTGGAAGGTTGGACATATGACCAGGGAAGAGTATAAAATATTGCTCGGGCATGTAGGAAGATATCAGGAGGGCCAAATCGCACCTGGAGCTGCAGCTAGCAAGAGATGTCAAGAGTAACAAGAAGGGTTTCTTCAGGTATGTTGGCAACAAGAAGAAAGCCAAGGAAAGTGTGGGCCCCTTACTGAATGAGGGAGGCAAGCTAGTGACAGAGGATGTGGAAAAAGCTAATGTACTCAATGCTTTTTTTGCCTCTGTTTTCACTAACAAGGTCAGCTCCCAGACTGCTGTGCTGGGCATCACAAAATGGGGAAGAGATGGCCAGCCCTCTGTAGAGATAGAGGTGGTTAGGGACTATTTAGAAAAGCTGGACGTGCACAAGTCCATGGGGCCGGACGAATTGCATCCGAGAGTGCTGAGGGAATTGGCGGCTGTGATTGCAGAGCCCTTGGCCATTATCTTTGAAAACTCGTGGCGAACGGGGGAAGTCCCGGATGACTGGAAAAAGGCTAATGTAGTGCCATCTTTAAAAAAGGGAAGAAGGAGGATCCTGGGAACTACAGGCCGGTCAGCCTCACCTCAGTCCCTGGAAAAATCATGGAGCAGGTCCTCAAAGAATCAATCCTGAAGCACTTAGAGGAGAGGAAAGTGATCAGGAACAGTCAGCATGGATTCACCAAGGGAAGGTCATGCCTGACTAATCTAATCGCCTTTTATGATGAGATTACTGGTTCTGTGGATGAAGGGAAAGCAGTGGATGTATTGTTTCTTGACTTTAGCAAAGCTTTTGACACGGTCTCCCACAGCATTCTTGTCAGCAAGTTAAGGAAGTATGGGCCGGATGAATGCACTATAAGGTGGGTAGAAAGCTGGCTAGATTGTCGGGCTCAACGAGTAGTGATCAATGGCTCCATGTCTAGTTGGCAGCCGGTGTCAAGTGGAGTGCCCCAGGGGTCGGTCCTGGGGCCCGTTTTGTTCAATATCTTCATAAATGATCTGGAGGATGGTGTGGATTGCACTCTCAGCAAATTTGCGGATGATACTAAACTGGGAGGAGTGGTAGATACGCTGGAGGGGAGGGATAGGATACAGAAGGACCTAGACAAATTGGAGGATTGGGCCAAAAGAAATCTAATGAGGTTCAATAAGGATAAGTGCAGGGTCCTGCACTTAGGATGGAAGAATCCAATGCACCGCTACAGACTAGGGACCGAATGGCTCGGCAGCAGTTCTGCGGAAAAGGACCTAGGGGTGACAGTGGACGAGAAGCTGGATATGAGTCAGCAGTGTGCCCTTGTTGCCAAGAAGGCCAATGGCATTTTGGGATGTATAAGTAGGGGCATAGCGAGCAGATCGAGGGACGTGATCGTTCCCCTCTATTCAACACTGGTGAGGCCTCATCTGGAGTACTGTGTCCAGTTTTGGGCCCCACACTACAAGAAGGATGTGGATAAATTGGAAAGAGTACAGCGAAGGGCAACAAAAATGATTAGGGGTCTAGAGCACATGACTTATGAGGAGAGGCTGAGGGAGCTGGGATTGTTTAGTCTGCAGAAGAGAAGAATGAGGGGGGATTTGATAGCTGCTTTCAACTACCTGAAAGGGGGTTTCAAGAGGATGGCTCTAGACTGTTCTCAATGGTAGCAGATGACAGAACGAGGAGTAATGGTCTCAAGTTGCAATGGGGGAGGTTTAGATTGGATATTAGGAAAAACTTTTTCACTAAGAGGGTGGTGAAACACTGGAATGCGTTACCTAGGGAGGTGGTAGAATCTCCTTCCTTAGAGGTTTTTAAGGTCAGGCTTGACAAAGCCCTGGCTAGGATGATTTAACTGGGACTTGGTCCTGCTTTGAGCAGGGGGTTGGACTAGATGACCTTCTGGGGTCCCTTCCAACCCTGATATTCTATGATTCTATGATTCTATGATTTAGCGGGGTTAAACCTGATCTCGTGTTGGCACAAACGCACGCCTTCTTTCCGGTAGAAATCTTTCATGTACTTTTTTTTTTGTTTTTCTTCGTCTGTGCACCATCTGGGATACCCTGAAGTCTCTTGTTTCTGGCAGAGGTGTCATTTGATGTACTCTGAAAAAAGTTCATCAGATTTTTTATTAAAATGCCAGATTTCATATATTTTTAGCCACTTCACTATGGCCGCATTCAATTCCACCGTGCACCAAGTCCCCAGGATGGCCCTTTCCTCGTCAGTATGGATGCACGTCTCCCGCTGCTCGGTTTCCGCAGAGGTTTGGCATAGCGGGAACATACGCTTGCCACCCACTTTGACAGGTAACAATGGGAAAAAGAAGTCTTGTTGGGGGTACACTTTAACTTTTGCAATTCCAAAATAAATTGAAAGGGGTCCAAATTTGTCATAAACTATATCGGGATGTCAGAGAGGGTATTCTTTGGTTGTTTCAGATAGTCGGTCTTGAGCTGTGTCTTGTAATAAAGAAACCCAAAAGTTGTCCCCGTCATAGGGTTTTGTGCTTTTTCACAATGACAGGTGGCACAACCGTGGAAAAGAACACCCATTAAACTCTAAGGCTGTGTGTACCTGTCATCATTGGCATAACTGTCTAAAAAGTAGGGGCCTACCTGTAGTTCCCCACCCTGTAAAGCAGGCCATATTTGTATAGGAGTACTTGTGGCACCTTAGAGACTAACAAATTTATTTGAGCATAAGCTTTCGTGAGCTACAGCTTGCATCCGATGAAGCAAGCTGTAGCTCACGAAAGCTTATGCTCAAATAAATTTGTTAGTCTCTAAGGTGCCACAAGTACTCCTTTTCTTTTTTGTGAATACAGACTAACACGGCTGCTACTCTGAAACATATTTGTATAGTTTCTTTGTGAGAGGTATACAACAGCCACTGAATAGATAGGTTCAAATATCTTTTTCTGCCTGTGATAATTGTCTGGAGGGAGAAGAGCTACCGTGTTAGGCTTCAAAAACATAAACCTGTACATAGCCATGCAGACAGATGCCAGTGTTATGTACCAGAATGGATCTGTACACAGTGAATTAACCAGGTTCTCTTTTTACTGTATCTCCCCTCTCCATCATTTTCATAATCTCTTTTCTGTATAGGATACAAGCCTGTCTCAAAATTTTGACATCCTGCTGACAGTAATACGCGAGCTCTTTCTGCAAGTCAAACATCTCCTACCTGTGGGCCTGATACCAGTCGAGAAACTCTGCTTTTTCCCTGGGCATCATGCTTTCTACACCATAGTGCTCCACACCGGGCATAGGCCCCACGTCATTTTGATTTTCTAAAGTGTTTAAAAAAAAATGTGGAAAATACCCTTTGCACCTTTCAAACCCCATCGCCTGCAGGAGCTTGCTAAGCTTCATGGGCAAGAAGTTTAAAGAGTCCATAAAACGAATGCCCAGGGCCTTAACTTCCACACGCATTAGTTTACTACCCTGAGTGACCCTGAGTTCTAGGCACATCTTTTCCTTCAGTAATTGTCTAATGATAAAGTATGCATCGTAACCTTTGGAATTGTGCACTAGGAACGTGTAGACCCGGAACTCTTTGCCAATAACGGTCTGAACAAACATAGACACTCATCGCCCTTAAGTTCCCAGGACTTTTCTGGCTTGAGGGACATAGCAAAAATGTAATTGGGAGTGTGCAATACAGTCTTCTATGAGTATTCAGAATCATAATACATATACCTTTCTGAGGATTCAGGCTTTCTAAGGCTGTCCATAAAACAGAGGTGACAGTCTACATCACCAGCGATCAAACCCTGACTGCTTACAGCGCCTCCCTTTACACCTGTGCCGCTTGTCCACGTCAGACTGACCCTTATCGCACAATGTTTTAGACAGCATTCAACTTGTTTTGTCGATGCACCGTTGATGTGTCTGTCTAAACACTCTTTGGACTGACAATATAGTCTACAGCTAGGACATCTCAGCTGCATGTCCACGCTGTCTGAGCATGTTACGCTCAAGCAGAGGCGGCAACTATACCTGCAAGAGTGGTCGTGACTGTGCACCGTGTGGCAAAACTCACCATAATTTTTTGCTCCGAACAACTTTTTCAAAACCAGAACCCCATAGTAATGCTCATCGTGCAACAGGATGAAATAAGTCGTGGGGTACACTGGGCCCTCCCCGTTTTAAAAAAGCCCCTTTCGCCGCATACAGCACCCCTGTATGTTGACTCCTAAATGCTGTTCAAACATTGCTACGTCACTGAGCATAATCTTTTTTTTGGATCTGACCAGCCCAGTTTCTCATGCAACTTTCTCGCCCCCACTAACGATTCCGCATCCGTAGGTTTATGGTCAGACATGACGGCCAAGAGCCCACCCGCAAAACACAGATTGGTACCCATGTAAGTCAGGGCTACTAAACATTGTCTCTTTTTTTATGGATGATTTGACTACTGAGGATAGTATTTAAAACTCTACGAGCACCCCCACCCCTGTTTTTTACAACTGTCACAACGAGGCACAATGTCCCATCGACTTGCAACTCTCTATTGCTCTGTAGCAGCTTTGAGGTCTGATTGAAGAAATCCTCAGCAGACACCTCATCCCTATTGCTTCAGACAGAAAACAGGTTAGTTAAATTACGGCTCTCTAAATGTAACTGAACATAATCATCAGGGCCTACCCTACCATTAACATCATCGAGAACTAACTGTATCACCCTGCGTATGGCTTCAACAACCTGCTGAGCTGAATTGATTGACAAAACAAAATTCCTCACAATACACCGACCCCCCAAATCTAGGTAATGCATGTTGCCAACTTCTCCCTCTCTCCATATACACCTTTGCATTTTCAGGGTTACTTGGGGGTTCCTCTACAGGACCATCAGCGGCATCTTCTACATCAGATGCTATTTGAGAGTCAGACTCCGAGGTGCTTCCGTGAGGGTCATTGGGAGTAGATGGGGACCCATCATTCTAGAGAGCCCTCTGGGGAATTTTCTAAACCTGACTCTGTGTGAGAGTCTGATTCCACCTGCCCATTTTCAGACAAGCCAGTTTGAGAGCCTTCAGTCGAGGGCATCTCTTTTTGTTCCCTCCCCCGCCCCCATTACCTCTTCAGCCCTTTTTAAAATTTGTACAGTGACCCTGGCCTGGAACTTTTTGGCAGCCATTTGTTTGTCCACCAAGCGCTGTCCCCCCCCTTTTGTTTACACCTGAGCTGATGGGTAGCCTTGAGGGCGCCCCTTTTACCCAGGCCCCTTTCCATGACTAGTCACACCTGTGCAGAACCAAAAATTGAAGTATTTTTCAAAAAGTCACCTGCCAAAGCTTTTGTATTGTTGATGTGCTTTCCAGCCCTCCTTTCTTGTAGACCCCCTGAAGATACACTGTTCACCGGTATTCTGAACGAAGCGTCATATTTTCCCCAAACCTTTTTAGAATACCGTTCTTTTAGAACCCCCGAGGATACAGCGTCCGTCGGTCTTCTGAATGAAGCATCATAGGTGGGCGTTTTCATTCACAGTTTTCTCAGGGCTTGGTGTGGAGGTGGCCGCTGAGGAACTGGAGTTGTGTTTGCGTGGTTGGTTTTTACCAAAGTTTTTTGTTTTATCCTTGGGTTTGACGTATATGAGGTTTGGACTGCCCTGATGGTTCATCTGCACTCCTGTGCTGTTTTGCGTTGTTAAAGGTTAAAGACTTCTGGTTCTTTGGCTGTTCTGGTGGAGGTGTCCCTGTAGCTCCGACTACAGCAGTGTCAGAAGAACTGCACGTGCCTGATTAGGTGGGAAGGAATGTATTACAAAACTTAACTTTACCATCTTTCTCACCCACACCTGTGTATTTACTTCAAATACAAAACCTCATAAACTAACCAAACACAATATATTTACTGGGCTTCATCCATCCATCAGTCACTGATAATGGTGAATTTTTCTTTTCAGCTGTCTCTTTTCTTTTAAGCTTGTTTACCCTCTGGTCTAAGGGTCTCTCATGTTTTGACCATACTGTGGAGCAGACAATATTATTATTTTTATAAATCACATGAAACTGTCTTGTAAACTTAAAACTAAAATATTCAGTAGGGTGTTTTTCTATTTAAAAAGTCTGAGCTTTAGAACAAAACAGTCCATTTCAGGCTGTACCACAAACAGGAGTTTTGAGTTTTTCTACCACTTTAAAACAAAAAAACAACAAACCCGCAAATATTTTTTTTAAATACACCTCATTTTGCAAAATAAAAATCAAACTGCTTTTAAAATCAACTTTTAAAATCCAGTTTAAAACACATTTTGCACAGTAAAAAAACCCCTCTTAGTTTGAAACACCCCATTACCATCAGTTTGCAGCCATATACTTAAAAAACCCACCTATGTTTTTTTTTACACACACACACACAATTTAAAACACAGTTTGCAACAAAATACTTTTCAATATACCCCCATGCATTTAAAAACCAATTGGAGAAAGTTACCTTCTAGTACAGGATGAAGTGTTGCAGGCACATACTTGTTCTGTTCCCCCTATGACCCATAGCAGTCAGACAACTCCTGGGTCATATTTAAACAGTCCAATAGAGTTCTGCCAATTCCTGGGTCATTTTAACTGTCCAATAGCGCTCTACCAACTCCAGGGGTTATATTTAAACTGCTCAATAGCATCTGTGAATTCCTGAGGTTTTATTTCATTTCATATTAATCCAAACTCACCTACCCACCTCCCTTACTATGGGTGCACACCCCAATCAAATTTATCCCTATAGCAACAAGGCTAAGTAATCACAGTTACCTTCCCTATTCAGTGGGGCTGTGATTAAAACCATTCAGTTCACAAGGATGAGTCAACTCTATTGTACTCAAACACATGTCTGAACCATCCCTGTTTTGTTTTAGTGTTGTAAGCAGAGTCAGGATGAGCTCTACCCTGACATCTGGTGGTGAGTTGTGGAAAAGAACTTCAGGAGCTGATCTCGTTTGCACAGGCACACCCACCCCACCTAGCATGAGCCCACAGTAGCCCAAATGGTCACTTTGGCTGCTGTGGGATCCCCAGTTTCTCTGTTATTGGGGCAGAAAAAATAAAAAGTGTTGTTATCCTGATTATGTGAATCAACTGGGGGGAGGGATAGCTTAGTGGTTTGAGCATTGGCCTGCTAAACCCAGGGTTGTGAGTTCAATCCTTGAGGGGGCCATTTAGAGAACTGGGGCAAAAAAAAAAAATTGAGGATTGTGCCTGCTTTGAGTAGGGAGTTGGACTAGATGATCTCCTGAGGTCCCTTCCAATTCTGATATTCTATGACTCCTAAGGACAGTGGAACTGAACTTGGCCTTTTATGACGGGGGGGACTCGCCCTCAACAAAGTAGCACTTGCTAGGCAAGGGACAAGGATTCCAAAACTCAGTGAATTGAGAGAGGTTGAGGTTAGAGATTTGTACCTAGTGGTGTGAGCCCCTTCCCCTCTTGGGCCTTAGATACCCAGTGCACTTTCTTTTTTCCCTCCATTGTGTAATATCAGAGGTAATTTTGATTCTATTAGGAGTTTGGTTACAGACTGCAGAGCTGAATTCACTTTGGGTTAATGGTGCCGCAGCCCTGAGGCCCCCCCACTACTTAACACAGTATTTAGTGATTTCAGCTTGTAGTAGGGGAGCCCCAGTGCCCCACTGGTGGGGACTTGACCCAGTTTGCATTGTGTCATTAGAATGGAACCCCTTGATACTCAACCCAGCCCTTATTGCTGCTAACTCTGAGGGGCAGAAGGGTTACATTGTAAACACATTTTTAGGATTTGTTCCCCTTCCACAACATTCATTTCAGCTTTTGCTGTAAATGGGTCTCTTTTACACAAAGACACAAGAGCTAGGTTCTCAAACCATTTTTTTTTAATTTAAAAGACATACCGCTCCTTGAAACAAACCCAGATGCTCCATTAAAACTTTTAGCTCACTTAAGGGCCAGAGACCTTCTAACAGAAACACAGATAGTCACAAAGCCCTTTTCAATAGATTTCTTAAAATTTACAGCGACCAAGTGTTATATTGCATGGTTGTCCCCTCATCATTCTCTAACTTAATCCTTTTAGATTTCTTACAATTAGTCTTTTTCTTAAGCAGGGTTCTGTCACTTTTTGTGCAGACCAGACGGTCAATGTAACGCTGTAAGCAGGCATCTTCCGGTTTGGGCATTTTCTTTAAAACATGGTCAGGATCTCCACTGAATTGCACAGCATTTCTCAAGGTCACCCCTTGCGCAAAATGTTCTTGGGTTAGGCACAGACGTTGCATAGCATAACCTATGCTAATAATAGTGTTCAATAAGCTTTCCAAACACAGCTCAGCACACAGGCTTCAGAGCTAGCAGTTTCTATCCATTGAAGTCCAAGTCACACAGTCATGGTGCCATTGGGCTGGGGCATCTATGACACAGCCCTCACAATTTTCAGAAAGCTTTTCCCTAAGACAGTGATTAAGAACAGCATAAACAGCAATGCATACAATAGTCCGTATAACATTTTTACGCTCGTGACATGGCACTAGCTCAGCGAGTTCCATGCCAAGCCTCCTCCTAAACTCATAGCTGTCATCCTTGGAGTCATCATCAACAATTTCTAGCAGCGTTGAGCAAAAACAAGGTGGTCCCGGTTCAGCTTCGCTGCTTGATGCAATGCTGTCCAGGGCCTCCGGTCCTCTAGAAAGGCATCGTCGAGCTGTCGAGATTTTCAGACAAAAAACTGTAAGTTCCCACTGCTTGTTTTCAGATTTACACAATCCGTGGTTCCTAACCCCATTACACCCAATCATCGACCGTCGCTTCTTAATCATTCATTTACCTGAGCGACATCTTTTCCATTCACCTTGTCTGCCAGTGCCTCCCCCAAGCCATGATCGCCTTCCTCCTCCAGCGTGCCGGACGACAAGAGACCACCATGCTCATCGGGGTGTTACATGAGCGGTTGGGTTTCGGGTTTGGGTTCTGGCATATCCATCAATGGCTGGGCCAAAGGAATTCCCTTGGCTTCTCCCTCATCCTCTTCAGAACTCTCGCTGCTATAGGGCTTTCTCCATACAACTCCAAAGGTCCTCGGGGCTAAAACAAAGTCTGAAGTTCTCACAGGGATGGTAAAAGAGTCCATGTTTCCTCTCAGCCTTTCCACAATTTCTAAAACACGTTGTCTTGGTAAGAGATGGCCTCCTCTGCCCAGCGCTGGGACTTATGAGGTGATGGTGCTGTATTCTGATTGGCAGAGGGCGTTGGGAGGAGTCCTTAGAGGGGTCACACGACCCTCTTGTGAGTGGTTGACCCCATCCCAGAACCCGCCCTATTTTGGTCAAATCTCCTTTCAAGAGCTGTCCTCTGTGACCAAAACCCATCGCGATTGGTAGAGGGTGGTGGGAGGAGTTCTTAGAGGGGTCACACGAGCCACTTCCGGACAGGTCACCCCGCCCCAGAATTCCCCCAATTGGTCAAATCTCCTCTCGGGGTGGTCCCCAGCGGCTGAAACCACTCTTGACTGGTAGAGGGCAGTGGGAGGAGTTTTTAGAGGGGTCACACAAACCCTGTAACTCCCCCTGATTGGTCAAATCTTCTCTCGGGGCAGTTCTGTTGGGGCAAAAGCCATCCTGATTGGTGGAGGACAGTGGGAGGAGTTCTTACAGATGTCACATGACACCTTGCTTCCGGACATGTGTCGCCTTGACTCCGGAAGTAATACGCCCATGAAGTGGGACTTCCAGTGGCCAGTGTGCAGGGCTTATGGGGTCAAGGGGTGGGGTTAACATATGATTGACGGTAGGGCCCTAAAACTACTCACTCCTGGTACCCAAAATTGAAACAAGACAGACTATAATACTGGAGAGAAAGAAAGGAATGCTTTAAATTCTTGTACTGTGCTGTAAATTCTTTTCCTCTGGGTTTATAAAACATTAATTTGTATTTTTTATTTTACTATTTTTTTTTGTTTGTTTTATAACAAAATACAGCAACTATAATACTGGCCAGTATTAGCCATTATCCTACTGCTAAGATTCTGTAAGTGAGAGAAGGATCAGGCCCTGTAAAGTAGGCTGGGTTGATTTTTTATGACTCAAAGTGTTTTTATTACACATCAGGACATCTAGACATTCTGATGGACATGCAGCCTCTGGACAAACTCAGTGATAAGCATGTACATTATACTGCTTGCTCAGGGGTCATTACTATAGAAACAGCCAAGTACTGGCCCAGAGCCTCAAATACACCCGAGCTTTAGACTCTGGGTTGTTCTAAAGTATGCGGTCTTGTAACAGCCATTGCTGTACGGGAGATTGCTGTAGCACAGGGGTCGACAACGTTTGGCATGCAGCCCCCCCAGGGTAAGCCCCCTGGCGAGCCGGGCCAGTTTATTTACCTGCCGCGTCCACAGGTTTGGCCGATCATGGCTTCCACTGGCCATGGTTGACCGCTGCAGGAAGCCGTGGCCAGCACATCCCTCGCCCTGCGCCGCTTCCCACAGCCCCCCTTGGCCTGCAGCGGTGAGCCGCAGCCAGTGGGAGCCGCGAGCGGCCAAACCTTTGAACCACGGCAGGTAAACAAATTGGCATGGCCCGCAACCATTGCCAAACCCTGCTGTAGCACAAGGCACACTCTGTGTCTCTGTATGGGCTGGTTACTCGCTCCTGCCCTGAAGGGCTTGAAATCAGCCCGGGGAGAGGGCTGAGAGTGCCAGAGGGCTGCTGCTACTGGGAAAGCAGCGAGCCTCGGTTGATTGGGGAAAAAGCCACAGAGGCGGTCATGCCCCAATCAGGCCACAACTGGCCTGTATAAAAATGCTGGGAGCCAGGAGCTCAGAAAGCCAGGCCCTACACCCTCCAAGCCTGGAGAGAGCCTATTTGCAGAAGGGGTAGTGGGAGTGAAGCAGGGCTGGGTAAAGGCCAGAGGAGCTCCATGCTGGCAACTCCCAAGGCTGCAGGGCCTGGTCCTAGGCCCACAGAGGTAGTGGGTGGTAGAGGAAGGCAGCTGGTCCAAACCCCCCTTGACTATGATGAGTGGCTTTTACACTGCAGCCTGCCCTAGGGAGTGGGGTCTTGATGATGACTGGCAGTAGCACAGACTGAGACAAGGTGGGGATTAGAGGGTTGTGGGTTCCCCGGAGAGGGGAGACCCCGAGGCAGGGTGTGGGGGTATTGCCAGGGGTCAGCACCCCAGATAGAAGGGCACCGGGGTCCGGGAAGGACAGGGGGCCAGCGGACAGCAAGATACCGGCTGGCAGAGGGCGCTCTGCGCTGGAAAGAGCTAATTCCCAGACGACCAGCAGGAGGCGCCGCAGGGGTGAGTCGTAGTGCTGCTACCGTGCCATCTTCTGTTTCCAGCTCACAACCCATATACTTGGTTGGGAAGCTAGGAGTTGGTGACATACAGCCAGCTAAGCTATGCTTAGCTATGCTACCCTAAGCTATGCTGGCTGTACACTATATCTGCTAGTTCTCTGTGTGTTAGGGATTTGCACATGCTGGGGAATTCCTAGCTGCCTCTTAGGGCAGCTTTTTGGCTACTTTGCTCTGCTCCACTGCAATATAGGGCAGCAAAAAGGTGAGTTTACAACTAACCCCACCCCTATTTTTGCACCTACATGTGATTGTTAGGAGTCTAAGTTTAGGTACCCAGGTTTGGAAAATTCAGTCACCTGGCATAAAGTTGTCTGATATCAACCAAAAGACAACTATGCCTTTAAACATCATTCCCCTTGTTTTTCAAATATCTATTTTAAACACCACAATGCTGATGGAGATTTAGGTGCCCTAATCAGCACCTCTGCAGATGGCTATAATGGGTATTTAGGCATCTAACTGCAGATTTTAGTGCTTAACTTTAGTCACCCAAGGCCTTTGTATTTGTATTGCCCAATCTTATGAGTTGCTGAATGTTCTCAAACTCCCACTGATGGTGATTGGAGATAAGGATGCTCTGCCCTTCAGAGAAGGCGCTCAGCCGATAAAACTCATCCTCCCAAGTTAGCTGCTGTGATCCTCCACCTCCATATAAAAAGGTCACTGAATGGTCAGGTTTCTAGTCTCCATCACCACCTCATTCTCCAGTTTACTGTTCCCCCTAGGTTCAGGGCCTCTGAGGATTCCTCAGGCAGCAGTTAGCAGAGGAGGGTGAAAGGCAGAGGGAGTGTGGGACATTATTGCTTATAGCTCTCAATGGGGAGACAATGTTCCTCTAACAGTTGGCTATTGGAAGGAAATCAATAGAGACTCCTGTTGAATTGACACATTCTGCTCATTCAAAAGCGACAATATTAAGTAATATGGGTTCCCCTAATCTTGTAGTCTTCTTCCCTGTTTTAGTGATTGCTTTCTATACCATATCTAGCAACTTATTCCCAGTCCATGTTATCACATTATTGTTCCCTAGTATTCTCCACTGTATTTATGTGCAATAAGGGGCACTATACAAAAGACTCTATACGTTTCTTTTTCAGATGCTGGCCATGTATCTCACAAACAAGGTCTAATGTAAATAACCCAGCCCCAGACTTTGTATCTTCTGTGCACGCATTTCCTACGAAACTGTTTGAAGTATCTGTTTCAATTGCTCAGAGGCCTGATTTTTTTCTTTCAGAGAAATTGGGGCTTCCTGCCTCTCCACTGTAACCATGATGTGGGGGCTTCCTCCCTTGCCCGTTCTCCACGGAGATGGAAGACCTCTGTGCCTCTCTGGGGCCTCTAACCACGCTTCCGGGATCCCCACAAAGCTAGATCTAATCCCTGTAGTTAGTGATCTGGGGTCTGGTTCTTAATCATATTCTCTTTGTTTTTCTGGGAATTCAGTGTTGCTGATGATTTCTGGATTGTAAGTGGCATGGACTGTGTTCTGGTGAGTTAGCCTCCCTCCTGTCTAGCCTATTTCTGGGTCAGAAGGCTATCTGTGAACTGCGTCTACTTACAGACTTAGGATAGGTGCCTGTAATGATGTGTGTGGAAAGGCATCTCTGCTTTTCTAAGCCAAGTCCCTGTTTGTATTGCAAGACTTTATCGGAGAGGACCCATTGGATTCCCTAACTTCCCCCACTGCACTACAAGGGAACGACTGTCCTTGGGTATCTGACTGGTCTTGTGATTTCTCCATATTAGGGACCAGCTCATTTTGTTAATAATTCACATTACACTAGAGCTGGGTGAAGGCTGAAGGGTCAGTTCACTGTAGGGCTCACCAGTTAAACGCCACAGTTCAGAGAATCCTCGAAATGTAGGGCTGGAAGGGTCCTAGAAAGATCATTCCAGTCCAACACGACACTTAGACCCTCCCTTACAGCATTTGTCTAATGGGTTCTTAAAAACCTCTAATGATGGGGATTCCACAACCTCCTTTTGAAGCCTATTCTAGAGATGAACTATCTTTACAGTTAGGTTTCAGAGTAGCAGCCGTGTTAGTCTGCATTCGCAAAAAGAAAAGGAGTACTTATGGCACCTTAGAGACTAACAAATTTATTAGAGCATAAGCTTTCGTGAGCTACAGCTCACTTCATCGGATGCATTTGGTGGAAAAAACAGAGGAGAGATTTATATACACACACACAGAGAACATGAAACAATGGGTTTATCATACACACTGTAAGGAGAAAAGGAGTACTTGTGGCACCTTAGAGACTAACAAATTTATTTGAGCCTAAGCTTTCGTGAGCTAATGCATCCGATGAAGTGAGCTGTAGCTCACGAAAGCTTATGCTCAAATACATTTGTTAGTCTCTAAGGTGCCATAAGTACTCCTTTTCTTTTTATCTTTATAGTTAGAAAGTTTTTCCTAAAAAACCACGGAGCTCCCAGCACCGGCCTCACTCACCTGTACGAGGCCCATCTGGCCTCCACTGCCATCCAGTCGATGGCAAAGTCCATGTTACGCATGAATGGGGACATGGGCAACACTCAGGTTTTCAGTAACCCCTCACTATATGTGAGGTTCGCCGATCATAAAGGACCAGATGCTTATCCCCAGGTCAATGTGAATCTCAGGTCTTTCCTAAATATCATGCTGTAAGCCAATCCTTAATAACTAAACCTAAGACTTATTGTTAAAACAGAATTACAAATGGTTGAAAGTCACTTGTATGGATATTGATCTTTTAATGTTCAACGTTCAGGATCACAATAGTGATGGAATAAACTACTAGCTTGTACAAGTCTCTCAGGAATCATCCCGACAGATCAGAATCCAAAGGCAGCTTAGATGTAAAGTCTCTTAGATTTTTCCATGCATTTTCCACGTTCTTCCAAATGATGATTTGGAAGCTCTCTGTCCTATGGCTTACACTTTCCCTGTTCAACGTTTAAGCAGACTAGAGATGACAGGATCAGGCCCAAGTCTTCTCTTTTATAGCTATTCTAGCAGATTGACAAGCCTACTTCCCAGAAATGGTTACAGGAGGACCTTCTCCCAAGAGAGACTAGGAAATGCAGATCGCCTCTTGAACTTGCTTTGAACCTAATCTTCTTTTTTCTGTGCATAAACACTTACTTAGTTATACACATTCACCTAAGGTGATTAGCCGTTCTTCCATTGTAACACAGATAGTTAAGTTTCAGAGTAGCAGCCGTGTTAGTCTGTATTCGCAAAAAGAAAAGGAGTACTTGTGGCACCTTAGAGACTAACAAATTTATTAGAGCATAAGCTTTCGTGAGCTACAGCTCACTTCATCGGATGCATTTGGTGGAAAAAACAGAGGAGAGATTTATATACACACACACAGAGAACATGAAACAATGGGTTTATCATACACACTGTAAGGAGAGTGATCACTTAAGATAAGCCATCACCCACAGCAGGGGGGGGAAAGGAGGAAAACCTTCTATGGTGACAAGCAGGTAGGCTAATTCCAGCAGTTAACAAGAATATCAGAAAAAGAAAAGGAGTACTTGTGGCACCTTAAAGACTAACAAATTTGTTAGTCTTTAAGGTGCCACAAGTACTCCTTTTCTTTTTGCGAATACAGACTAACACGGCTGCTACTCTGAAACCTAAGAATATCAGAGGAACAGTGGGGGGTG
Source organism: Dermochelys coriacea (assembly GCF_009764565.3). Classification (NCBI taxonomy): domain Eukaryota; kingdom Metazoa; phylum Chordata; order Testudines; family Dermochelyidae; genus Dermochelys; species Dermochelys coriacea. Next base: position 8,375,705 of record NC_050087.2, read on the forward strand.
GGGTGGGGGGGAGAAATACCATGGGGAAATAGTTTTACTTTGTGTAATGACTCATCCACTCCCAGTCTCTATTCAAGCCTAAGTTAATTGTATCCAGTTTGCAAATTAATTCCAATTCAGCAGTCTCTCGTTGGAGTCTGTTTTTGAAGCTTTTTTGTTGAAGTATAGCCACTCTTAGGTCTGTGATCGAGTGACCAGAGAGATTGAAGTGTTCTCCAACTGGTTTTTGAATGTTATAATTCTTGACGTCTGATTTGTGTCCATTCATTCTTTTACGTAGAGACTGTCCAGTTTGGCCAATGTACATGGCAGAGGGGCATTGCTGGCACATGATGGCATATATCACATTGGTAGATGCGCAGGTGAACGAGCCTCTGATAATGTGGCTGATATGATTAGGCCCTATGATGGTGTCCCCTGAATAGATATGTGGACAGAGTTGGCAACGGGCTTTGTTGCAAGGATAGGTTCCTGGGTTAATGGTTCTGTTGTGTGGTGTGTGGTTGCTGGTGAGTATTTGCTTCAGATTGGGGGGCTGTCTGTAAGCAAGGACTGGTCTATCTCCCAAGATCTGAGAGAGCGATGGCTCGTCCTTCAGGATAGGTTGTAGATCCTTGATGATGCGTTGGAGAGGTTTTAGTTGGGGGCTGAAGGTGATGGCTAGTGGCGTTCTGTTGTTTTCTTTGTTGGGCCTGTCCTGTAGTAGGTGACTTCTGGGTACTCTTCTGGCTCTGTCAATCTGTTTCTTCACTTCAGCAGGTGGGTATTGTAGTTGTAGGAATGCATGATAGAGATCTTGTAGGTGTTTGTCTCTGTCTGAGGGGTTGGAGCAAATGCGGTTATATTGTAGCGCTTGGCTGTAGACAATGGATCGAGTGGTATGATCTGGATCTCATTTCTGGAGAAAATGAATTGTTGCCTAGAAGTGCTCCTGAAGGAATAAATCCTCATGCTAGGTTTTGCAAGCAGTTTGCTGCAACTGAAGGGTGTGGAAGTGATTTGATTGAGTTAGTTCTGAATGAATCATTGCCTGTAGCAAGCAACAGTGTAGGTGCTGAGAAATTTGGTTCAGTTTCCAGCTGCCAAAATTTCTTAAATGTGGATAAATCCACTGACTTTGTTTTAGAGAGATCCAGGGTGGAAGCCATCCCTACTAAAACCAACACTGCCTCTGTCACTGCTAAGCAGCTCTATACACATATCTGGGAGGGCCGCTGCTCTATTGTGAATCAGGCCAGCCCCAGTGTTTGTCAGATAGAAATCCTGAATGGGGGGGGGGAAAGGAAAACCCAAGCGGAAATGATTTCATTCTTCACAACTCAAAGAATGGAAGGATAAACCACCCGACCCTAAAGACTGTCTTTCCCATTCTGTCGGCCACCCTTCTTGGCCAGCAAAAAGGAACAGCTTTGAGCTGTTGGAAAATATGCATCGAATGGGCATACCCCAGTGCCTACCCCGATGCTAGGGTAGGAAAAGGCTAGAAAAGTCCTTGACTTATTATGGCCACCCTCACGTAGGTCACCGCTTCATGTTCACCCTGTAATATTGATCCCAGATTCTCCCAATATATATGGGGGGAGTGTGGGAAGTTTTTCTCTCTTCTCTGCCCCCTCACAAGTCCCCTACACGAGCCATGACATCCCACTGGTGCACCAGCACCCTGCTCTTCATAAGTGTCCGGAGTCTGATGCTGTCCAGGCTCTAAGCTGTACCTGTGATCCCTCTGAGCCTCTGGAGGGGCTTGCCAGCTGGAGCCCAGGAAGTAGAATTGCTGTGCCACATGCATGGATTCTATGGGAATGGGAAAAAAGAAAAGGAGTACTTGTGGCACAAGTACTCCTTTTCTTTTTGCGAATACAGACTAACACGGCTGCTACTCTGAAATATGGGAATGGGAGCAACCTCCTGGCCCTGCAGAATCACTACCAGTTCGAATGGGACAAACACACCCAGTGACAGCCTCCTGGCTGGTGAAAGGTGCAGGGTACCTCTGATTTCCTCTGCTGTTTGGGGAACACTATGCCCCTATGTGTCATCATTGTCATTGGAACTCAGACACCTCCATTAGCCAGAGAGGAACTGCAGCTGTCTCTGATCACGCCAGCAGGCAAGAATATCACACGATTCCTTGTAAACTGGGAACCGCTGAACTAGACTTTAGTGGGACATTACTTGATTCAGCAAGGTCCCCCAGACTGGGTAGTTTCATTAAAGGACACACATGGTCACAAGCTCATGCCAGCAATTTGATTTAAATTCTACAGGCATATTGCCATTTCGGAGGGATTTCATGAGCCCGGTTTGTACAGAGGGGAATTAGGCCAACAACAAAAAACAGTTTTAAATTTCAACCCTCTGATCACACACCTTGCTCCCCTCTGACATTTGAGAGCCCCAATTTCAGGTCTCCATGTGCTGAAATTAGATCAACAAGAACATTTGGTTCTTTAACCTCAGAATTCTGAGAAGGAGGTTCAAACCCACTTAGAGGGCATGAATATCTCTCACATTGCACCTGCATGTGCTCCCTTGCTTGGAAATAGCCATAAGGATTGGGATGACTGAGTAACCTGGGAATAAGTCTCACTGTTCCTTCGATTGTATGAAGGAAGAGGGGTCTGTTATTGGCTATGTTGGTAAATCATATGTGTGTGTGTGGACAGAAAAGATGTATTATTGTATTGATTAATGGACACTGGGTCCAACCCATGGTGCCTTATGTTAATCGCTGTTTCGATAATGTCATCACCATTGTTACTTGAGATATTAAGTTTACTGTTCCTATATGGACTGTACAACATTTAAATGACTCTCCTGAGCTCTACAAGGAGGTTTCTCCCATTTCACTGGGAATGGGTCTCATTGCCATTAAGGTAAAAACACAGACCATCACGCTCGGTGGGAAACTTTGGTTAGGCGGAGCCCCAGTGCAACAAGTCTTTTAAATATCATACTTCACCCCATTGTGGTGATCATTTCTTTCCAAATTATAGTAACAATTGGTCTGATTCTGCAGGTTTGTTGGAAACCATGATTGACGCGGCGGCTGCAATAGATGGAAGATCAGACCCAATACCACAGAGCAAGGATGTGATCGGGATACTAGCTCAGCAAACGCACCCCATCACCAGGGGAACTTACCACTCATCTCTGGGTTTCTGGGAAACCAGGATGCAGGATCTAGCCTGTCTGACTCATGAAGGACACGCCACGCTCTGTCTGTTGGAATCAAACCCGATCAGAGAAAAAGCTTGCAGTGAATAATGAAGGGCATTGGGAGACACACCTAGACCCCCTTCTGACAAGTGTGACAAGATTAAGATATCTCCATCTGCATACAGAATGAAGAACAGAGACAACACCCCTAGCTTCATCTGCATGAAAGATGGGAGAGGGATTGGCATAAAAATCCCAGTCTGGGCAAAAAATTACACTGGGGAAGATAACTAGTAAAGCCTCTCCTACGATAGCGCTTGGGGTGCGCTATAGACCTCCGGGATCTGATTTGGATACAGATAGAGCCCTTTTTAATGATTTTAATAAAGTAAATACTAACGGAAACTGCGTGATCATGGGAGACTTTAATTTCCCAGGTATAGACTAGAGGACCAGTGCTAGGAATAATACTAGGGCTCAGATTTTCCTAGGTGCGATAGCTGATGGATTCCTATATCAAGTAAAAAGAAAAGGAGTACTTGTGGCACCTTAGAGACTAACAAATTTATTTGAGCATAAGCTTTTGTGAGCTAATCAATCCGATGAAGTGAGCTGTAGCTCACGAAAGCTTATGCTCTAAAAAATTTGTTAGTCTCTAAGGTGCCAGAAGTACTCCTTTTCTTTTTGCGAATACAGACTGAAACGGCTGCTACTCTGAAACCTTCATCAAGTAGTTGCTCAACCGACTAGAGGGGATGCCATTTTAGATTTAATTTTGGTGAGTAGCCAGGTACTCATAGAAGATATGGTTGTAGGGGACAATCTTAGCTCAAATGAAGTATTAACAAAAATAAATCTGCAATTAGGGTTTTTGATTTCAAAAGGGCTGACTTTCAAAAATTAAGGAAATTACTTAGGGAAGTGGATTGGATTGAAGAATTTATGGATTTAAAGGTAGAGGAGGCCTGGGATTACTTTAAATCAAAACTGCAGAATCTATCGGAAGCCTGTATCCCAAGAAAGGGGAAAAAATTCATAGACAGGAGTTGTAGACCAAGCTGGATGAGCAAGCATCTTAGAGAGGTGATTAATAAAAAGCAGAAAGCATACAGGGAGCGGAAGATGGGGGGATCAGCAAGGAAAGCTACCTAATTGAGGTCAGAACATGTAGGGATCAAGTGAGACAGGCTAAAAGTCAAGTAGAGTTGGATCTTGCAAAGGGAATTAAAACCAATGGTAAAAGGTTCTATACCCGTATAAATAAGAAGAAAACTAAGAAAGAAGTGGGGCCGCTAAACACTGAGGATGGAGTGGAGATTAAGGATAATCTAGGCGTGGCCCATATCTAAACAAATTCTTTGCCTCAGTCTTTAATAAAACGAAAGAGGATCTTAGGGCTAAAATTTGCATGACAAATGGGAATGAGGCTATGGAGGCAGATATTACCATATCTGATGTAGAAGCGAAACTGAAACAGCTTAATGGGACTAAATCGGGGGGCCCAGATAATCTTCATCCAAGAATATTAAAGGAATTGGCACCTGAAATTGCAAGTAAGAACTTTTCATGAATCTGTAAACTCAGGATTAGTACCGTATGATTGGAGAATTTATAATATATTTCCTATTTTTAAGAAAGAAAAAAAATGTGATCCGGGTAACTACAGGCTTGTTAGTTTGACATCTGTGCTATGCAAGGTACTGGAAAATATTTTGAAGGAGAAATTATTTAAGGACATTGAAGTCAATGGTAAATGGGACAAAATACAACATGGTTTTACAAAAGGTAGATCGTGCCAAACCAATCTGATCTCCTTTTTTAGGAAAGTAACAATTTTTTTAGACAAAGGAAAAGCAGTGGATCTAATTTACCTAGATTTCAGTAAGGCGTTTGATACGGTGCCACAAGGGGAATTATTAGTTAAATTGGAAAAGATGGGGCTCAATATGAACTTCGAAAGGTGGATAAGAAATTGGTTAAAGGAGAGACTGAAAGGGTCCTACTGAAAGGCGAACTGTCAGGCTGGAGGGAGGTTACTAGTGGAGTTTCTCAAGGATCAGATTTGGGACCAATCTTATTTAATCTTTTTATTACTGACCTCGACAAAAAAAGTGGAATGTGCTAATAAAGTTTGCAGATGATACAAAGCTACGAGGTACTGCCAATACAGAGAATGCTCGGGATATTATACAGGAGGATCTGGGTGTCCTTGTAAACTGGAGTAATAGTTATAGGATGAAATTTAAGTGAGGAGTGTAATGTTATGCATTTAGGGATTAATAACAAGAATTGAAGTTATAAGCTGGGGACGCGTCACTTCGAAGTAACTGAAGAGGAGAATGACCTTGGAATATTGGTTGACCATAGGATGACTATGAGCTGCCAATGTGGCAGCTAATGCGGTTTTGGGATGCATCAAGAGAGGCATTTCTAGTAGGGATAAGGAGGTTTTAGTACCATTATACAAGGCACTGGTGAGACCTCACCTGGAATACTGTGTGCAGTTCTGGTCTCCCATGTTCAAAGGCATGAATTCAAACTGGAGCAGGTACAGAGAAGGTCTACTAGGATGATTCAAGGAATAGAAAACTTGTCTTATGAAAAGAGACTTAAGGAGCTTGGCTTATTTAGCCCAACTAAAAGAAGGTTGAGGGGAGATATGATTGCTCTCTATAGATATCAGAGGGATAGATACAGGCAAGGGAGAGGAATTATTTCAGCTCAGCACCAATGTGGACACAAGAACAAATGGGTATAAACTGGCCACCAGGAAGTTTTGGATTGAAGAAGCCCAGGAGCTGCAGGCGCCAGGCCCAGCCACTGGAAAAATCACTCAGTTTGGGGGAATAGACCTTTGCTCCAAAAACGCCCCAGCCCCCGCCCTGCCCCTAGGTACTGAGGTGCAGCAGATCTCTCTGCTGGAAGCAATGCAGGTCCCCTGTCATCGCTGTGAGCTGCACACCAGAGGTTCCCTGCTCCCATGTCATGTCCAGCCTAGCCCGGTCCCTGTGATAAATTGCCCTCCAAAAAGAGCAACTACAGGCTTTGGATCCCTAAGTGCCTGCCACCTTTTACTAAAGGGGCTTCCCTGAGCAAGGGGCCCCTGAAAGCTTCCAGGGGAATCCGTTGCCTGGGCTGCAGCAGCTCTCTTACCCTGCCCCTCGGCCATTAGAGGGTGTAGTTCTAATACACCGCTCAGTTTGTAAAGCAATTTCACCATAAACCGATTATAGGGGAGGAGGCAGAGTTGTAGAGTAAAAACTGTGGCTGTCTTGATTAGATCAGCTCTGCTGCTCAAAACACTTTAGCTTCTCTTCTCTAATGTATTGGTCTTTGTGTTTGATTTTTGCTGTGCACGTAGTACCATCTCCCTGGGGTTCAGACCTCTATTTGGACAAGTAGGAAGTGGAAGCTTAGAAATTAATTGAACATTTTTCTTTTCAATTGTTTCTGATTAGTTTTTCTTTGACCATTTCCCTTCTTCCCACAGATCTGTTCGCAAGCTTAGCAGCTCAGCATAGAAAATCACGCAACTTCTGCCAACATAACTCAGAAAGCAAGGACCATGTTGCTCCAAAGTCTAACCAGATCAACTTCTGATACCATGACACCATGTTACAACAGAAAAAAGATATATTAGAATTGGGAAAAGTACAGAGAAGGACAACAAAAATGATTAGGGGTATGGAACACTTTCTGTATGAAAAGAGGTTTAAACGATTGGGATTTTTCGGTTTGGAAAAAAGACAACTAAGAGGGAATATGATAGAAGTCTATAAAATCTTGACTGGTGTGGAAAAAGTGAGTAATGAAGTGTTATTCACTCCTTCACCTAACACAAGAACCAGAGGACACCCAATGAAATCAATAGGCAACAGGTTTAAAACAAACTAAAGGAAGTACTTCTTCACAAAATGCATGTCAACCTGTGGAACTTGTTGCCAGGGAATGTTGTGAAGGCCAAACTATAACAGGGTTCAAAAAGAAATATATGAGTTCATGGAGGATAGGTCCATCAATGGCTATTAGTCAAGATGGTCAGGGATGCAACCCCATGCTCTGGATGTCCCTAGCTTCTGTTTGCCAGAAGCTTGGAGTGGATGGATCACTAGGTAATTGTCCTGTTGTGTTCATTCTCTCTGAAGCACCTGGCACTAGTCACTGTCAGAAGACAAGATACTGGTCTAGATGGACTATTGGTCTGACTCAGTATGGCTGCTCTTATGTATAAAAACACTGGGCTGGGCTGGGCGGGGCGGCGGGTGGGTGGGTGGGACAAACCTCTTTCTCACTCCCATCTCGAGATAAAGAAAGAGAAGGTGGTCATAATCACTCTGGGGCCCTGAGCTCCCAAGTTGAGAATCCATGATCACAGGAGCGATCACAGGACTTGATACCAGCAACTCACAAGCTAGTGCACTTGTCCATATGTCAAGCAGAGCATTGTACACTAGGGGTATGTGGCTGGTATTGTCAATGTTCAGTTATCGATCTTTGGATATAGGGTGGATGAGGACACAAACACAGAGTAGAGTTTTGTCTGATATAACTTAACTCTGCATTCCACTTTTGGTTTTTAAATGCAACCATAACTCTGAATCTCTGGAATTTCACACATTCATGAATTGCTTTTTTTTATTTTTAAACCATAATTTTCTAATAAAGTTTTTCCCTATTTGATGCATATTTATAACTTAGTAGCAGATTAAAGAAAACACTATCAACTTGAAATCACAATTTTGTCTGAAAATTTTATACCCACTATAATTACACCTATTTATCTCTGTTTTCTCCAGGCTCATTTACTTTGTGTATTTGACAGCATTTTGAGTACAGTCAGTTTAACACTTTCCAGTGCAGTGGCAATTATTGAATCATTCTCATCCTTGCTGAAATAGACAAACATCAACAGGGGAGCAGAAAAAACCTGCACAACGTTATTGAACAGAATATAGTTTTTTTAAAAGTCAGAACATAATATTTAAGCGGCACTCTATTAACAACTGGCCATGTTTTAAAATTACTTAATATAAACAAAACTCTTTAAATTGACAGTGTCCCTTTAATGAAGTTACTCGTCTTGGAATAGAACTTGTAATTTCATCATTATATCATATTAGCGGCCTGATCCAAAGCCCACTGAAGTCACCTGAATCTTTCCAATGTCTTTTGGATCAGGCTCAGACAGCTTATTTTCTACACAGTCAGTTAAGCTATAAGTATCACATTTCTCAAAAAAGAAAATGCTACTTTACAGTGCATAGAAAATACAGATAATAAAACCAGAACTATCTTCTTATAACATTTAACTAGTATTGCCACTCAGCTTGCTTACCAGGGTCTTGTACTGGTTTACAAAGACAAATCATGCTGTTCCTTATATAAAACAGAACCTCCTGCAGTGTTTCATTGTATGACAGGGTCATAATGCATTAAAAAAAAGACACTAGCCAGGATACTGCATATGTTCCTTCAGAAGAGCTTTTTTTTATCCAAGGGAGAGTTGTTTTCTGCTGAAACAGAGACTTGACAGCCTGTCACATTCCTCTGCCTGCTTTTTTAGTCTGTTTTTCATTGCAGTTTCACCAAAGTAAACTCAGTGTAAAAACTTTTACTAACTGTGTATCTGTAACACGAGAAGCAACTCAGGATTGCTAGACCAAGTGATATTTCACTTTAGTTTCTGATGTCAGCTTGCTTTTTTGCAGATTACATTGGTTACTTATTTAAACAAAATTGTTGTGTTTGTCTGGGACTCCTTGAAAGCAATTTTTCTGGCATTGTATCTGTCCAGCTTTTTACAGCCAGCCTTATGGTATGAGTGTTTTCAGAGGGTTAGCAGCGCGGACTGAATCTGGTGCCTTCACCACCTGAATTAAAGAACTCATCTGATGTGAGAAAGCAGCAATCTGTATACTTGCAGGGATCAGCCACTTGAAGGAAACATTATCATAAGCACCAGACCAGTGCAAGAGAAAAAGGGGACCTTCCTTACATTGAAGAAAGTTGTTACATCCCACAACTGAAGAAAGAGCAGCAGATACCGGTCTTGCCATAAATGTAGCACTGCCTTAGGCATGTGCTGATCTTCAGCTGGGATTGGGAAAATTATTTTCTCCATTCCCCCAGTTTGACACTATACTACACAGCTGGCCAAGAGTATTATGGCTCCCTCCTCTCCTCTCTCTGACATCTAGTGTAGGCCCCTAGGATAGTTCACTAGAAGGACCTTGACCTTGATGTGCCTTGTTCCATTGTACTTGTTGCTTCTGTCAGCTATGGTTTTGGTTGTACTGAATATATGAGTATCTTCTCTCCCTATTTTGTGTCCAGATATATTAGTATTTTTCTTTGCTGAAGGGAAGAGGGAATAGTGGAATTCAAAGTTGAACAAGAAAAAAACAAACTAGGGGAGTTGTTTCTTTTTCTGCTTTCTTGCAACATACAAGAAGGCTTATGAGGGTTTTTTTTAATGAAAGAAAGGAAAGGGGTTCTACTTGTTTTTTCACTTGAAAAGTATCAAGAATATCTTCCCTGTTTTGTTGGAGCTCTCCTTTAGAGGAATCAGAGTTATGGATTGGGAGCTGTCAGCTATAAATTGAAGGTGTTAGGAGTTGATTCTTCCAATCGTTTATTAGACATTTGAATCAAATGCATCTTAACAGAAACCAAAAAGAAAGTTTTAAACACTATAATTATAAGGGGAAGTGATTTTTATTCAGTCATGTTTCACATCCTTAGTATCTGTGAAATCAAAACTTACTAGTCATCCTAGCTCCTCCAAGAAAAACTGGGAAGATATGACCTGAATTTCCATTGTAAAGAAATCAGCAGACTGATTGATTTATTTTTTTAAAAAGGAACCAACACATTGGGCCTTTTATTACATCAAAACCAATTTTCTTTTCCTTTGCAAGACACCTTTAAAACAGACAGATGACTGTTCTCTCCAATATAATAATTTTTTGATCTGGTTTTCTGGGATTTTGCTTCTTTGCTGATAAAAAGACAGGCCTAACTGAGAGACTGAACCCATATTAGGGCCAAATTCTGCTCCTCGGTTACATGAGTACATCGCTCCCCGACTAGGGCCCAAATCTGTGTAAAGAAGAGTAAATCTGGTCCCGAGGGAGCATAGAACAACTTCCAATTGTTTTTATTTTCTGTGTCTTCCAGCAGATGATGGTACAAGTCAATAGTATTGTTCATGCTGTAGCTGTATTACATTTCCTTGACTTTGGCTTGCTCTATGCTAATTTTATATTTGTTATCAGGGCCAACCCCTCAGCTAATGTAAGTCATATCATTTCATCAAAGTCAAGGAAACTTTGCCAATTTACCCCACCTGAGAATCTGATCTTTGCAGTTTAATACCAATTAATCTCCTTCTATATTTATAGGGAATCATGTTTCCTCAAAGGGCTTTAAATCTGATGTCAAATCATTTCAAGTTTAAAATGTGTTTAACAAAGATTAACTGGTTCAAGTTAACATACTTGGAGGCCCAGATATGTTAAAACTGTTTGTTTAAGAAGGCTGGTTGAGTCTAAACTATAAAAACAGCTCCAAATCTGGACCACAGTTCAGGAAAGCAGCCCTATTCATCATAGCATATGAATGATGTAAGCAAGTTCTTAATATGTGGATCGTAGATCATGGTCATAATTTAAAAAAATTAATTGACATAGCTGGACATCATTCACATTTGAAACATAAAGTTGCTTAAAACTCTCCTAGCTTGAAGTGGTTTGAAACTGCTTCAGGAAATGTGGTCCTCTATGGTAAAGCCATGTATACAGAGTACATGCTGATTTTAATCATACACATTTCCTAAGCACTTTACAGAATATCGAATTGTTTATTTTTAAATTCTAATTAGAGAAAAATTAAAATGATTTGTGCAAATAATTGAATTCTAAGGATTGTATAACAACAAACACTCTTATTTTCTAGATCTACTGAGAGCTAGCTCTGAGCCAACAAAACAGTATTTTCAGCGTTTATGGTTCTTTACTGAAGCAGGTCAGTTTTCTTTATCTTAGCTAAAGAACTGAAGCAGTTCTTTATCTAAGAACATGAAAACAAAAAAATTCATAATATTGTTATCCCTTTTGACCTGAGCAATTAGTGAATATTTTGGGTCTTGTGAGTTGTTTCCATTAGGGGGAGAAATGGATGATGAAGTCAGGTATTTTTTTGATGCAATCCTGTTTATTTCCAAAGAATGTACACAAAGTTCTATTTCCCTAACAACAGCAGGAATAGTTTCTTGGCTCACAATTCCAAGTCTCTTTCTATCCAGCAGTCTACCCAAAAGCTCTCTCTCTCACATCCCCATCTCCCTGCATTTGCATTCAGACCCCAGTGAAAGCCCCTTCTACTGTATGGCTCAACTCCTATTCCAGCTTTACTTGATGGTGGCTTCTATTAAGTCAGCCATCTATTCCACAAAAGAGCTTGATTGTTTTTGCATTGATCCTGAATAAAGAACAACTAGTACGCTCATCAGCTTCAATAAGGCTTCCCCTTTCCCCAGCATAACTCCCTGTTTTCATGTTGTTTTTATAAATCTGTGTCTACACTTCCACAAAACCTACAGCATTCTTTTACTTTTACTAACCTGAAACAGGATAATGAATGCATACTTTCAGTTACACCAGTGTAAATCTGTGTGCAAGGCGTCAGGATGAGCTCCACCCTGACATCTGGTGGTGAGTTGTGGCAAGTTGTGGAAAAGAACTTCAGGGGCTGATCTCAATTACATAGGCACCCCACCCCGCCTAGCATGAGCCCATAGCTGCCCAAATGGTCACTTCGGCTGCTGTGGGATCCCCAGTTTCTCTGTTATTGGGGCAGGAAGAATAAATTGTTATTATCCGATCCTGAGCTACCACCATCACCCGGGAACCCTGACCCGTTCAAGCCTCATGGAATGGATCAGATTCCCCCCCGCCCACGATCTGTTTTCTTTTCTACCTCAGGTATTAGCCTTTAAAATGTAACGGTTATGTTTGTTTAGCCCTCCTCTCTCTCTCTCTCTCTCTGAATTTTACTCTTTTGTGTTTTTAACTTCCCCCATGTACTCTGCAGCAAGGCTGCTTTTACCTAAACTAAAGATCCCTGTCGTGCACAAAAATACTGTGGGGTTTGCTCATCAAGTGGGTTACTACCAGTACAATGAAATGTGAAAGTGTGACAGGGATGTGTTAAACTTGGGGCACATAAGAGGGGAGCAGCTGAAAGTGCTGCTTAACCCAGCCCATTGAGTACAGGGACATGAGGGGATCAGCTGGAGAGTGCTGATTGACCTGGTCCGCTCAGACATGCTCTGCTAGCGTGTGCATGCGCGCGCGCTCGCTCATCTAGTTCTAGGGCTAGAGGATCCCAGCCCTGGGGAACCTAGGTCCTGCAGGGTAGCTCCATTGGGAGGGGACTGGCAGAAGGAAGGAGTAGAGCTCCATATGAACACACAAGTGACATAAGCAGCACATTAATAGAATTACAGAACAGCCCCCCCATCCCCACCCCCAAGAAGAGTAACCCTAATCAATGAGCCTACCCCAAAATAACAGGCACATCTGGTGACATTGTGCCTCCGATTCCTGTACTATACTGGTAATGCACATTGGAAAACAATCCCAATTGTACATACAAATGGATGGGGTCTAAATTAGCTGTTATCACTCAAGAAAGACCTCAGAGTCATTGTGTACAGTTCTCCGAAAGCATCTGCTCAACATGCAGTCAAAAAAAGCTAACAACATGTTAGGAACCCTTAGGAAAGGGATCGATAAGAAGACAGTAAATATCATTCTGCCACGATATGAATCTACAGGACCCCCACACCTTGAATACTGCATGCAATTTTGGTCATCTCATCTCAAAAAAGATGAGTTAGAATTGGAAGAAATACAGAGAAGAGCAACAAAAATTAGGCCTATGGGACAACTTCTCATCCAAGGGGAGATGAAAAAAAGAGCGACTTTTCAGCTTGGAAAAGAGACGACTAAGGGGGAATATGCTAGAGGTCTATAAATTCATGACTGGTGTAGAGAAAGTCAATAAGGAAGTGTTATTTAGCCCTTCACCTAACACAAGAACAAGGGGTCCCCCAATGCAATTAATAGGCAGCAGGTTTAAAACAAACCAAAGGAAATGTTTCTTCACACAATGCAGTCACAAGACAGGAGACTGGGCCAGATGAACCATTCTTTTGCGGGAGGCAGGTTAGCCATTCTTATGTTTTATGTTCTTAGCCGATTAAATAGAAATTCACCTTTCGCACCCTGGGAGCATAAGAACCAAGAATGCATTTGAGACACTGGCAGACCAGGCAACCTGTGTATGACCCATAATAATTTAAGAGGCACTTCTACTGTACCAAGACAGTTCACTTGCATGTGAATTTCAAAGTAATGTATTAGACTAGCAATCATTAACTCATTCAAAAATGAACAATAGATGCTAAGTGTATTTGTCGGTGTTGATCTATACGTGGTTAGAAGTTTCACAATGTAACCAAATTAACTTGTAGATGCTAATTCCCTTTCAGGTCTTCATTATATATGCAAAGTGTTCAGTTAACCTTAGAATCAAAGACGTAAGATACTGCAGGAAACTAGTAATTTCTACATTGTCTTCAGCTTAACTATCTGTGTTATAATGGAAGAACGGCTAATCACCTTCTGAGAATCAGTAACTAGTTTACTGTTTCAGAGTAGCAGCCATGTTAGTCTGTATTCGCAAAAAGAAAAGGAGTACTTGTGGCACCTTAGAGACGAACGAATTTATTTCAGCGTAAGCTTTCGTGAGCTACAGCTCACTTCATCGGATGCATTCAGTTTACTATGTATGCACAAGAAATAGAAGAATAGCTTCAAAGCAGAGTACAAGAGACGATCTGCATTGCCTAGTCTTTCTCGGGGGAAGGTCCTGCTGTAACCATTTCTGTGAGGTAGGCTTGTCAGCCTGCTAGGATAGCTAGAAAAGAGAAGGCTCGGCCCTCATCCTGTCATCTCTAGTCTGCTGAAACTTTGAACAGGGAAAGTGTAAGCCATAGGACAGAGCTTCCAAATCATCATTTGGAAAAACCTGGAAAATGCATGGAAAAACTAACAGACTTTACATCTAAGCTGCCTTTAGATTCTGATCTGTTGGGATGATTCCAGAGAGACTTTTACAAGCCAGCAGTTTATTCCATCACTGTTGTGATCCTCAACTATGAACACTGAAAGTCACTTGTATGGATATTGATCTGTTAACCATTTGTAACTTTTCTTTTAAGAAGCAATCTTCAATTTAATTATTAAGGATTGGCTGACAGCATGCTATTTGGGAAAGACCCGAGATTCACATTGATCTGGGGATAAGCATCTGGTCCTTTATGATGGGTGAACCTCACATATGGTGAATCAGGTTTTCAGTAACCCCTCACTATATTACTGGGCTGTTTAGATGGGAGCCAAGGTCTGGAATGTCAAAAGGGGACCATGTTTGGCATTTTGTTAACTAGGGTGGAAGCTCTTTTGCTCTTGACTTGGTGAATCTAATTCTAGAATAAGCCATCAGTTTGGGGGATTGCCTGCCCTCTACTTCTTGCAGTCTGCCTGGAGTGTGGTCACAGCATTGTTGTGTAAACCTCTGTTATCGAAGCAGAGGGATCTTAGTCACTTTGAGATTCCAGCTGCTGCCCTGGAAGCGTGTTTCATGCATTTGCCTTGAGTGTCAGATCGGATATAAGCAGGAAAGTCAGCTGAAGGAACAGAAAGGCTATACTCACTGTGCTATGAACTGTCTCTTGATAGGCAGTCAGCAGCTGGATGCTGGCCTGCAAGGCCCTTTCTCTCTCCCACTCCTTCCCTGAATGGAGCCATGTCTCTAGTAGCTGTTGGTAGAGCAGGGGAATGGACAGAGTTAGTACCAGAAAATCCCTCCCAAAAGTTCCTCTTAAACAGGTTTAATTGTCACTAAAATCCCTCTCCAAAGCATCTGACCTCCATGGAGCAAAGGAATTACATGTCTAATGGAAGTCCCAGGGACCAGATTCACCTCTGGGTGATTGAAGCCAAAAGAGTTACATTAGAGATGAATCTGGGCCCATGTATGTGATGTCTGCCGTAGACTGTCTGATGGGAGCGGTCTACCACATTGCATGCTGTTTGATGTCTGCTGCTGTGTTCTGTTTCCTGGGCAACTTCTCCCACGTTGAGTGGCAAAATGACAGAGAGAAGCATTTCTTTTTCTTAATTTGAAGAAGAGCAGAGAAGTCCCCCCCAGCCCAGCTCCTTTTAGAACTTCATTTTTATACTGAAGGTGCCTCAAACTCCCCACCCCTCAGCTCTTCAAGATATTTTGTTCATGTCTGAGGAACAGGAAGTCTCCTCTGAATGAGTTTCCATACACAGGGTGTAACTCAGTATGAATGAATTCCTCTTTGAAGAAGTGATCAGTTTCAACTGGTTCTCTTGGATTTGGCTACTGCAGTGGTGATTTTCTTGCCGGTCCAACTAGTGTCAACTACATTGTACGAACTTGGTCCCAATCCAGCCCTAGCATAAAATGGCATAGCTTCTGTGGATTTCAAAGGGCACATGCCTGCTTATCCCAGGAAGAATTTGGAGCTTTTTCCCCTACAATTCACTCCATTGTGGAAAATTCCTCCACAACTGAAGCTTGACCCCCTAAATCTGACTCTTCCCTGCTGTAACACAACAAACAAAATCTCCACCATGGTTCAATGGTCTACTCACTTGAAACATTTTTAGAACCAGTTTGCGGTTGGTTCTTCCTCCAGCAAAGTCTTCATTGGCTTGCCAAGGGCTTCCAGGGACTCTATGTACAGTGACTGAAACCAGAAGAGAAGGAGTGAGGCTCAGCACAGATAATTTGGGGGGGGAAGGGGGAGCTGGGGAAAGCTAACCATAACCTTGCAAGGGAGGCCATGTGTGACTGCCATCACCCAGTGCCTGCTGGGCAGAAATACACTGGATGGTGCCTGAGGAGAATTGTTCTCACGTACCTGTATAGGCAGAGCATTCTTTGCTGTCTCGCCTTCTTCTTTCATCATCTTCTCCAAGGAAAGGGAGGGGAAACAAACTTTTGAAACACTGATCAAGGAGCTCACGGTTTTCCTCCAAGGTCAAAGATGGTTTGAGTTTGCTGGCAGAAGAAAGAGAGAAAAGTCATGCATTCGACTCAGTAAAAGAAATGGGTCCAGTGACTGGAGATTGTCCCAATCTAAAACCCCAAATGCAAACAACCCTTCACTTTGCAGCTGAGCACCTCTTTGCAACTCTATTAAATACTGGCTCATCTAGAAGTAAAGGTAAAGCTTCAAGTCGCCTTTTTAGAGAAACCCACAAGCTTCCTTCCCCATGCCAGCTAGCCAGACACCTCCCTTCTCATCTGAACTCTCCTCCATTGTACTGCATGCACCTCAACCTCGAAGCTTGTGTCTTTCAAGCACAAACCTCCAAATGGACACATTCAAACCCTCAAGAACTAAAGTTCTGCTGGTGAGCAGCATGTGAGCCAAACCCTGCAGGCATCAGACTGCTCCCAACCTGACACTCATGAATTAACAAAGAAGATGTCGTCACAGTGCCAGGAAATATGGCAGAAAATAGCCTACCTCAGATGTCCAATGGCAAGAATTGCCTTGTAGCGAACTGGAGATGCCAGGGTATCCCGTGGTTCCTTTTCAATGAAGTCCTGAAATGCATGAATAGGGACATAAAAATGGGAAATGGATTTGAAAGGCAGCAAGGCCTTCCTCTCACACCCTGAAACAGGGCCATATGCCAGACCTGTAATAAACAGACACCGTGCTCAGCAGGCTCTCTGCCTCAGAAATGGACCATAGGGCCATCTGCAGGCTATACAGAGGACAGAAAGATAACTCCCCAGACACAAGCCATTCCTTCCACTTACAGCCCCTATTGTGATAGGTCAGCATCCCTGCCAAGCTCAGAGTGGACCCAGCAGCATTCTGGGTGCCGTGCAGGTAGCTCATGAGACTGCAGTGGTACAGTCACAGCCAATGGATAAAACAACATCTACCTGGAAAACCAGTCTTATTACATTACAACAAACTCCTTTGTACTTCAGCCCTCAAAGCTCCTAATCACTCACCAGCATGGAGCCAAGGAGCTCCAGTTTGTAAGAGAATTCGAACTTCTGGGAGTCTCTGGTCTCCAAAATGGAACAGCTAATCTCCGTGACATTCTGGATGAGGGTTAATTTTAGGTACATGTCCTACATAATCCAGAAGGAGAAACAAGAGGATGTGGATGAGAAATGGAGAGAAGAACCAGAGTCCAGGAGATAAAGATCAGGAATTAAATCTAGCCTCAGGAGAGGAGAGAGGTGTCCACAGACCCCAGAAGGCAGAGGACCCTGGCTCTGCACCCACCTCAGAAGAAGAGAAAACCCAGGTTCATGAAAGAAATCCAGGTCCACTTCCACCAGAGCAGCCAGGACTCCTGCTTGATGTAGCAAGGAAATCGAGCTCTGTGCAATTTAAACAAGCAACTTGTGTATAGAAAAGGCAAGAGCTGAAGGAAGATTATTTAGAATTTTCCTTGTTCGTAACAGTGATGCCCAGCACCTGAAAAACAAAATGCAAAACAGCTATTAGCAATGTCTATAGTCCCACATAACACACATCCTCTAAATGGCCTGGCTGGTGAATATGGAGCAGAGAGAACTCACTATTGTTAAATCTTCCAAAAGGCAGGAAATGTATCCAGAGGGGGTGTTTTGCAGAGGTCAAGATCAGGGGCCATCCTCGGAATATTTGCATTTGTGAACTCCTGGAAGGTATCCGTTTGGTTCAACTGTGATCAACTTTTTTGACAATGGCTAAATGAGAGTCTCAGTTAGACAGGGCAGAATTGAATGGCAAAGTGATGTGGCGAGGTTGCACTGAGAGGAGAGTCAGTACCAGCAGTCAGACACCTAGGGAACAGAAATAATGAGCACACAGACAAACAAGACGACAGAGAAGAGGTAAGGGAAGTAGTGAGTCCAAGAAACAGAGTGACAGCAAATAAACTAAATACAAGTTAGCACCATGCTCTCTTGGGTAGCAAAAGATAGAGCTAGATACACATACATGTTAGGGAGTTAGAGGGTTATTCTGAATAGCCTGAGTGTGACTGCATCTGAATTACTGTGTAGCTGTGCTTGACAGAATTTCAGAAGAATATAGAAAAACCAGAGAAAACACAAAGAAGAGCAACAAAAATGATACAACATGGGACAGCTCACGCTCCATCCATTACAGTTTTAAATTTGAGTTATGTGACAAATTATTGCTCAAAGGAGAGTTTTAGAAAATACAAGCCCTCTCTCTATAAACTCAGAGGCAATGCTATAACTTCAGGGTAATGCCCCTCACAGTTGTCACGCAAAAGCTCTTACCTGACAACTGGTTCTGTAACGGTGAAGGACGTTCCCTGTGATGTCTACCTCTACTCGGGAGAGAAGCTGCTCTTTTGGAGCATGGACAGCCACGTTGCTGTATGTCAGCATCAGGGTGCTGCGAGTCTTGCCTCTTGTCCCATGGCAGTAGTCCTAGACAACTGGAAACATCACTAGAGACAGGTTCTTCCGATTCATTTGGCCTTGCAATTCTTATCTGCTGCTCACTGAGGAATTGCTCACACAGCAAGAGCAGCTTGCACTTGCAAAGCTCTTTTCAGCCAAAGATCTCAAACCACTTGCAAAAAGTATTAAAGCAATATAATAACGATGTGAGGTAGGGAGATATTAGTATCTCCATGCCAGGGGTGGCAAGTTTGTAGAAATTTTGGTGGTGCCCCGAACCCGCCCCCCAACTCCACCCCCCACCTGCCTAAGGCTCTGGGAGGGAGTTTGGGTGTGGGGAGGAGGTCTGGGGTGCAGGCCCTGGACTGGGGATTAGGGTGCAGGAGAGGTGCATGGTGCAGGCTCTGGGAGGGAGTTTGGGAATTGGAGGGGGTGCAGGGGTGAGAGCTGTGGGGCTGGGGATGAGGGGCTCGGGGTGTGGGAGGGGCTCAGGGCTGGGGCAGAGGGTTAGGGGGGGATGAGGGCTTTGTCTGGGGCTGGGGATGAGGGGTTTGGGATGTGGGAGGGGCTCAGGGCTGGGGCAGCCTGCCCTGGCGCCAGTGGAGGGACTGGGGGGGGCACTAGGACCCTGTGGCAGCAGTTGATACCCGAAGCCGGCAGAGCAGAGTCAGCGTGAGCTGCAGGCTCTGGACAGTGAGCAGGCGCAGCAAGTGGGGGCCGGGGGACACTCGGGCGAGGCAGGCGGGGCTGGGGGAGGCGCATGGCGGCGGCAGGCGGGACCGGGGGAGAGACCCAGCCCCAAACATTGGTGGAACTGGGCTCCCCGAGCCCTGAATATTGGTGGAGCCTGGGCACCATGAGCCCCTAGAACTTGCCGCCCTGTCTCCATTGTTCCCACTGGGTAACTCTGACACAGAGAGCCGAAAAGGCTGAACCGACAGCAGTGAAGTACACAGGAGCTTAGTCATTGACACTGGTGGGTACAAGATCAGGCGCTAAATGTTTTGCCTAAGGCTGCACAGTGAGTAAATGGCAGAGCCAGCAATGGAAGCCCAGAGGCCTAGTCTCCTGCTCTATCCTCTAGATCAGTGGTGTTCAACCAAAGGTACTTTTGTACCCCTGAGGGTCTGCAGAGGTCTTCCAGGGGGTAGATCAACTTATCTAGATATTTGCCTACTTTTACAGCAGGCTACAAGAAAGCACTTGCAAAGTTACTAACTCAAATTTCATACAATGGCTTCTTTAGACTACTCTATACTGCACACTGAAATGCAAGTAGAAGATTTATATTCCAGTTGATTTATTTTCTAATTCTAGGGTAAAAATGAGAAAATAAGCAGTCTTTTTTCAGGAATAATGTGCTATGACACTTTTATAATTTTATGCCTGATTTTGTAAGCAAGTAGTTTTTAAGTGAGGTGAAATTTGGGGTACACAAGACAAATCAGACTGCTGAAAGGGGGACACTAATCTGGAAAGTGTGAGAACCACTGCTCTAAATCAGAGGTTCCCTAATTGTCATCCATAGACCACTGGTGGTTTACCTATAGCGGGTTGGTTAGCCACATGTTGCTTGCAACGCCTCCTTATTTCCAGCTACTAACCTGGAATAAAAAACAGCTAAAAATACCTTCAATGCTTTTCCGTGCAAGCAACTGATGTAGTTCTAACACATTGTGCATGGGAGGGGCGCTCAAGCCATGAGACATCAGATGATAAAAATCATTTGAGAGAACCCCAGCTCCACATTGTGCTCCTCTTTGCTTAACTGCAGGCATCACGTAGAACGCATACATTGGGGGACAATGCTAGCTGACCAAAGCAGACACTCCAGCAGGGCTTCTGCCCCTGCTTTAGAGGGAGAGGACGTTTGAGAGAACCCCCTGGCTCCTTTACCTTCAGGTGGCTGATGAACCCAGAAATCTTAACCTTGCTCATTGCAGCCCCAAACTCCTGAAGTGCATTCAAGACGAGGTCCAAGTGGCTCTCAGCACAGCCTGTGAGGATGGAAATGACTCCCTGTCACGCAAGAAAAATATGGGTTAGGATCGAACCAGGTGTCTGATAGATCCCACAAGTCCATTCCTTTCACCTGAAGTGGTGTAAAGTGCCAATCAGACCTGAGACACATGGGGAGCGGTGGCTGAGTGAAACAGCAATGAAGAGCATAGGAAGCAAAATGGCATCTGTCCCAGGCCAACTCAGGGCTGAGCCCCACAGGGAGCATTCAGGGATTATTCAGGGTAAAATGGGGAGAAGGACAGAGTCCTAACCTGTCTCTCAGGGGCTTCCATATAATCTGTTGTTGTCAGAAGTGTATGAATCTGTGATTTCACATGGACCAGGTCCTCACAAGCTGCTAAGGACATTCCTAGCGCCTTATACAGGAAGCTCTGAAAGAAAGAGACCAGCCCTGAGATATCAGTAACACAACGTGCCTGTCAGTACAGACCCAGCTCAGCAATACTCAGGAAGGAACAAGATAACCAAGTCCAAGGACCAGGCACCTTCTCTGAAGTGCTATGGACCCTTTATGACACCTCCCGAGGATACCCAGGGTTGTGAGGGACCTCACCACCACCTGCCCTTAGCATGAGGAAGCCTTCTCTGTGCCTGCCAAGTGTCAGCTCCTGACTCTGCCAGTCACAGGAAACGCAAGCACGCCCTTCTCACCCCATCCAGGCTCCACTATCCTTCTACAGATAAGCAATCGGTACACTCCAACCGCCCAGACCCCTGTGCATCCCCAGAATGTCCAGCCCGTTCCACTGGACACTCACAGAATTCAGAGGTTTGCTACACACCACCTTACCAGTTTCACCTCAGTATCACCACTCCATTTCACACACTTAGATACGTTGATAGTGAAAACAAGTAGAGTTTAATTCACAAAAGATGAGAGACTTGAGAAGCAGCAAGAAAAATTAATGTAAACAAATGGTTACATAAAAATAAAATCCTAACAGACTTCTAGAGCTTCAACTTAAATAACCAAACAGTCCCCTGTCTCACAAGGGATAGCTCCCCCAAATCTCTCTCCCAGCATGAAACACACAGACCAAATGTGATCCTCCATTCATAAGACAAGCCAGCTGGCAATTCGTCCAATAGGTGAAGGATACCTGGTGCAGGATACCTCTGGACCTCCAGATATAGTTCCAAGCATCCATTGTCCACTTGTAAACAGGGTACCCCCTATTGTTTGTTTGTTTTTCTTGTATCAAATCTCCTCTGGAGACTTTGCAAAAAGAAAAGGAGTACTTGTGGCACCTTAGAGACTAACAAATTTATTAGAGCATAAGCTTTCGTGAGCTACAGCTCACTTCATGAAGTGAGCTGTAGCTCACGAAAGCTTATGCTCTAATAAATTTGTTAGTCTCTAAGGTGCCACAAGTACTCCTTTTCTTTTTGCGAATACAGACTAACACGGCTGCTACTCTGAAATCTGGAGACTTTGCAATCACTTGATTAGAATTTTGCTCTATTGATTAGCATCCACTGTGATTAATTACTCAGTCTACATACAGCCATTCAGGCAGCTAAGCATCTCCTGCCTGAAAGAAACTTCATCATCACCTTCTGGTGACCAGCCCCAACTCACAGACCTTCAAAGCATCAATTTCAGTAGACAACCATAACGCCTTCTATATTATCCATCCAGTCCCTGTGCAATGATTATGAGGAGCAGTGTGGCACAGGCATCCAGTAAAGGTTTTACATGACACCCTTTGATGATATAGAGATCAGATCCAGGGAATCCTGGGAACCTTATGCACTCCTGTGGCCTCTGCCAGTGGGCACCCAAAGGACCCGGGGTCACACCCTCAACTCGCAATGAAGTCAGCCAGAGGTTAGTAACTCTCAGTACTTTGCTGTTTCAGGCCTGGATTTTGAACAGCAGCCAGGAAATATCAGAAACCTCACAAGAGAGCCTAATCTTATTTGATTTTTTAGCCCAAAGAATTTCAAATGAGGCTGGATCTGGAATGGGAAATTCTAGAGTGTAATCCAACCCCAAATAGAACTCCAAACCTTCTGGGGCTTCTTTGTCACTAGGTCCTTTCCTTTCATTTTCAGCACTCGCCATAAAAATGTTCCTTGTCTGGATTTACATGAGGCTGTAAAGAGCTCTTTCTGACCAGAAAGGCTTCTCCATGAGATACAGTCACCAAACCTTGTCTTGTCTCTTTTCCTTTTTGAGTTTCTCAGAGCAAATTTTCTTTTGAGTGGCAAATCTAAAGGATTTTTTTTTCTATGTCCCCCAGTGATGCATTAGCACCATTAGCATGCTGGTTTTCTGGTTAAGTTTTGTGTTGTTCCCAGTGGTAATACAGAGGGATTTATAACTAGAGCTGGCTGAACAATAGTAAGTCCATTTCACAAAACGAGTGGGATTTTTTTGTTTTCTTGATTTTTCAAACACACAAACGAAAAGTGAAAAAACAAAAAATATTTTGCTTTTCAAAATCAAAAATGACCATTATTCAATTCTTTCGTTTCCCCCTTTCCTTCCCTTTATCCCTCATCCCCGCGCTTTTTTTCCCTTCTTCCACTTTGTGAATGAAAAAGTGAGGGGGTGGGGGAAGAGGAGACAAACAGCAAAGCAACTGAAAAAAAAAAATCAACTTCAGTTTCAGAAAAACTAAACATTTTCTATTTGGGTTGGGGTTGTTTTGTTTTTGTGTTTAAAAAAAAACAGCCCTGAAAAATTTTAAAAAGTCCCATGAAAATAAAAAGGCCATTTTTCATTGAACAAAAGTTGCAAATGAAATGGTTTGATCAGCTTTGCTTATAATGAATAATTTATTGTTAATTTTTCCCTAGCTGATACATTTGGAGGGGGGATGGGAGGACTGTGACAATACATCTGAAAGCCATCCTGTACCTGAAGCAGCATGTGCTCCCACTGTGCATGGCTCAGGGAATTCTCTGTGTTTCCTATAAATCAGGAGGCAAAACAATAATATCACCTAGATTAGCAAAAAGAGTCATCCCAGGTATCTCCTTTGCAATCAGTCCTTCTAAAAGAGGTGAGAGGTTTTTCACAGGAGTGGGTGAGTGAGATTCTGTAGCCTGCATTGTGCAGGTCAGACTAAATGAGCATAATGGTCCCTTCTGACCTTGATATCTATGAAAGGGATAAACAACAGCTGGGCTGATGGGGAAAGCAGCCACAGCTGTAGCCTGGGTAATCAGGGCCCAGCTGGCCCTTATAAGAGGGCAGTGGGCCAGTAGGACAAGGTCTTTTTCTCTAGTCTTGAAGGGAGCAGGGCCTGGTTGTCTGTAGAAAGAGCACTGGGAATGAGGTAGGGCTGGAGAAAGGCAAGAGGAGCAGGGAAGCCCTAGGCTGGCAACTCCCCAGGTTGTCAGGCCTGGTCCAAGGCCCATAGGGGTACTGGGTTGCAGGGAAAGGCAGCAGACGCAAACCCCCTCACCTGTGATGATTGGCTCTTACACTGCAGTCTACCCCAGGGTGCAGGGGCTTCATGATGATGGGCAGTAGGCCAGACTGAGGCAAGGTGGGGATTAGAGGGTTTGGCGTTCCCCTCTCTGGCACTGGGGTCTGGGAGGGACACGGGCCTGCAGAGGGTGCTCAGTGCTGGAAAGAGCTAATTCCCAGATGGCCAGCAGGAGGCGCTGCAGGGGTGAGTCATTGCACCGTCGCAGGGACCTGCGCCAACGTTCTGTGTTGGACCAACAAAGTATCCTGTTTCAGAGTAGCAGCCGTGTCAGTCTGTATCTGCAAAAAGAAAAGGAGGACTTGTGGCACCTTAGAGACTAATGAATTTATTTGAGCATAAGCTTTCCTGAGCTACAGCTCCCTTCATCAGATGTTACATACCCTGCTACATTTTCATTCAGGGTCAGTCAACCCAGCAGGAGTGAGATGCTGAGCACTCCCAATTCCTCTTGACTTTAATGGGAGCTGAGGGTGCTGAGCACCTCACAAAACTGTTCAGCACATCAGAAGACTGGGTTTAATATGAATGCAAACTTTTCCTGCAGAATAAGAGATTCTGGACTTGATCCGAACTGGATGTAAATCGGTGTAGCTTCATTGAAGTCAATGGAATTATACTGATTTACATCAGCTGAGAATCTGGCCCTGTTTCTGAGTGTCCAGCACTAACCTAGCCTTCTTTAATGTCAGCACAGTGTAGTACTGGGAACTCTGTACAGCCACAGCAAGGAGGGAAGATGCAGCTCATTTTTTAAAATCTTTTTTGAATATCAAACCCACTTGAACATTGTGGGGTTCAACATTCATGAGAAACATAACGGGTTTGTGCTGCACTTAGGGTCTGTCCTACTCCACAGAGACTAGACTGGCACAGCTACATCATTGGAGCTCTGCTGGCATAACCCCATCATGTAGATGCAGCCTACACTGTCTGAAGGGTTTTTTCCATGGAGGTCAATAGAGTCATACCACTGTAAAATTGGTGAAAGACATTATTAGGCCCACAATACCTAGATTCTCCCTAGGGCACCCACTTGGCCAACCTAGCTTTTATGGCTCAGGTTTCCTTACAGAAAGAAAAACTCTGGGTTTTTTAATTGAATCCCCCTTGAAAGTAAACATGGGGTTTAATTTTCAGAAAAAGTCAGTTTGCAAAATCATATTCTATATGTAACCCCAAAATCTTTCACTAACCTCCAGCTTCATGCGTATTGACCTTCCCAAATAATAACTTAGCAAAGGTATGGGGGAAACTCCTGTAAAATTTCCATTCAGCTGAAACTTTCCTGACCTGATTCTGCCCTGATTGAATTGGCCTCAGTGGTTCACAGTTATCCAGATAAAGGAAAAGTGTGGGCCTAGAAGCCCAATTTCAATTCCCCACTGTTCCCATGTACTGCAACAGGAATGGCACAACACACGTCAATACGAAGCTGCATTTTTTGGCTTCCTTTCTAGGCTCCATGGACCACACTCCTTGTAACTAGCACTTTACCTTCAATGAACTGCAGCAGAGATGGGATCTTTACTACCCACATCTCACCCACTGCTGCGTGGGTATTTTGGTGCAGGGCCTTTAGTAACTGCAAGGCAGCACACCCGTGTCTTTCTCTTTCATAAGGGGATGAGGCTACTACCTGTTAATGAGAGAGAGAGAACAGGCTAAGTTTTGTCAGTACAATACCAGTTTGTTCCTGAAGGAGGGAATATTTCAGAGACTCATTGTGGAGACCATCCAATAGAGTTGTTGCTTCTACTGCAGTGCCTTCCTGAAGAAGAAAGCATTCTAGCTAGTAGGAGGATGCAGAACAGTGTGTCTCAGGAGAGGGTGGAGAGAGACAGACCCAATCATACACATTCCTAAGCCTAAGTCAAGCATCTAGTTATAAAACCAATTTGTATAGTTAACTGTCCCATTCCACGGAAAACCTATTCTCATGGTCTACTCACCAGGAGTCGCACCAGCAGCCCCTGGGGTGTAGGGAGTTGCACTAGGGAAAGAAACAGAATAGTGTCAATTATGCCAGGCTTTGCAGAGAGTCCTGCTGATGTTCTTCACCTATCCATTTCCAACATGCCCACCAATGTTGAATACAGCTGATAATAATTTGCATTTCCATAGTGCTTTCAGTCTGAGCATCTCAAAATGCTTCACAAACATGAATGAATTCTGCCTCACAGCACCTCTGTGAGGTTGGCATTAATTACTCCTTCATTTCACAAGTGGGGAAGCTGAGAGAGAAAGATCAAGTGATTTCCCCAAGGTCACATCAGAATTTTGGTGGCAAGCTGGGAACAGAACCCACATTTCCTAGCTCCCTCCCATGGCCGTGTTGTAATCAGAAGACCATCCCTCATTCATTTTAGCCTCCTGATTGCAGATGAGAGAACTGGAGCAGACTGAACCTGTTCATTTCATAGTGCCTGGAGAGAAGAAATGAAAGACTTTCTGTTATAAACCTCATCCACTGTAGTCGAGGCAAGCAGCTGCTTCTTCTTCCTGCTGCTTTTTCTCAGCCAGTTTCCTAAGGCATCTGCAGAGAGGCTTCAAAGTACCAGTGTACTGAGCTGGCACCACATACTCCAGAAGCCTTGGCAGAGAAGAGCGAGACTGTTCAGTACAGAGCTATTTCCATTCCCCCACCTCTAGTATCCTGCTGTCTGAATCCCTCTCTATCATGTAGCTTCTCCTTTTATTCATCACTG
This sequence comes from Dermochelys coriacea, assembly GCF_009764565.3. Lineage (NCBI taxonomy): Eukaryota > Metazoa > Chordata > Testudines > Dermochelyidae > Dermochelys > Dermochelys coriacea. Next base: position 8,402,577 of record NC_050087.2, read on the forward strand.
ACCCTTCACTAACCTATCACCTCATCTCTCTCTCCCCATTATCTCACTCTACCTGTCCGGTGCCCCCTCACTCTGTCTTTTAAAGACACTACCTTGTTTGGTGATCAATGCCTTGGGAGGGGAGATCAGCCATTCTGCCTTCTTCTGGAGGTCTACGAAGACTTGTGAGGCTCTGCTAATCAGTTACATAAACTGGGGTCAGCCCCAGACAGTGATAGAGGAATCTTCTCTCCACCACCAGCCTCTAATTCACTTGGCCCAACACCAATAATTTGTTCCCTTTTTCTCAGAGTCTCGTTCTTTCCCTTCAAGGCCCTGGGCCTGGGCCAGGGACCCCTCGAGCAGAAAGCTCTGGGATGGAGATTGTGGCTGACAGCCCCACTCCTCCAGTCCCATGGCACTTTCTACCACCCAGGTGAAGCTCGTCTGTGAGAGAGACAGAGCTTCTTTGGGAGCCCATCCAAGAGGGTGGAACTGACTGCCACGGATCTAAGGATCATCTCAAACTTCCCCACCTCTTCCTGCTATGTGCTCTCCTCTGATCAGCCTTCTCCACTATAAAAACAGCACAGCACAGGCATATATAAAAAGACCCTACCAAAACTAACACCTCCACTGCACACATAGCTTTCTCCCTGGTGAAAGAATGAACCGCAGGGGACAGATGGGAGTCACCTTGCTAATGGCATGGACTGAAAAATGACCAAACACTGTGGTAGTGAGGGCAGGATAGGAATGTACACAGTGCCTCTGCACTGGTCAGTTTCATTCCTTCGCCAGCAGGGCTAAGATTCTGCAGGTTCTCGGCACTGTGGCAAGATGAAGGGTTAACTGAGGCTCCAATCCCGCAGTTGAGTGTATGGACAGACCCCGACACTAAGACCCATTGATTTCCAGGGGGATCCCCCCTGTATAATCAATTGCAAGCTTTGGGAGTTCCATTGTAAGCTCTTTGGGGCAGACACTGGTTCATTTCAGGTCTGTACAGAACCCAGGCACAAGGAGTCCTCGGTTGCAATCAATATCTCTGGGGGCTACTGTAATTAAAAAACATTTAACGAGCAGCCAATTCAAATTTGGCCTCCAAAAATGTAAGTTTTGGTTAAACCCGCCAATACTGTCTAAAAACAAATCCTGAAATATTCCAATTATTTTTGAACTAAGTCCCACTTGAAACAGACAAAGGGTCCCCCACCCCTCTTGCAGCTAGGAGAGCCCTAGAGTGAAACTGACTATAAGCAGGAGTGAAATTGATACTAGTGAGATTTCCTTGGCTTAGCAGATAGACTTACCTATCTCAGGGTTTTATACGAATGCCCAGCTCCCTAGTATCTGAGCAACTTCTATGCAAAAGCAATAGCGGGAACAGGGTAACATTTTCCAAAGGGCTTATAGGCTTTAGGAGCCTGCATGCCATTGACGATAACTCGTAAATAGTAAATGGCAACCTGGATTTTTAGAAGCCTCTTGTTCTAATAACCCCGAGGTTTTGTAGCCATTCTTTTCCAGCTCAGTGGCCTTTCAGCTGAGAGAGCCCCTTTAAAGACCCATTAACGCATTTCTATTCATGTCAGTTTTGTCAGATGGCACAAATCTGGCATATGAAACTAATTGACTGTGTCTAATTACACAATAGACTAACACACTGACCTGCGCCAAGATAAACACCAGAGGATAGCTGGCTAATGGAGATGTTTTCATACCGCTAATCTTTTGTAACACCTTTCAATAAACTGAGCAAAACCTTAATCTCCTTAATCCTTCCAGGAGGTAGATACTATTCCCTTTTTTATGGGAAGGGACACTGAGGCAGGGAGACATGACCTTGCCCACTGTTGCACAGGAAGTGGAAGAATGGAAAAGAGCACCAAGAAGCCTGACTCTCAGCTCCCCACCCCCAACCACTAGACTCCACTCCTCTCCCAGAGCTGGGAATAGAACCCAGGAGTTCTGATTCTCAGTCCCCTGCTCTAACCACTGGATCCCATTCTCCATCCCAGAGCCAGGAATACCAACTCCCATTCCTTACTCTGACCACTAGACTGCGCTCTTGCTTATCAAAATGAATCCAGTTCTCTTGCATCCAATGCAGCAGCACGAGGTATTATTCAAACACCTGGGACAGGGATCAACCCTGATACACAGAAAGGAAAAAGCATACCACTTAGGACCACAGATCTGGCTAACAAAGCCATTCTCTGTTGAAGGGAAATCAGAGCCTGATTCAAAGCCCAGCAGGGCCCAGCACCAGGGCTCTAGGGACCTGTAATTAGGAGAGATCAGAGTTATCTGGAAGAGAGCTGAGTCTCTTAATCAGAGGGCCAGACTGCTCTTAAAGAGACATGACAAGTTTTAGGCCCAACATTTGTGATTACAGAAACCTAACACACGCCAGCTTGTGGGTAGCAGCTTCCAACCTCATGCTTCACCTTAGAGCCTCTGCCTTTCAAACCAAGTTCAAGTTCTTGTTCCCATCTTCAAGGCCTCCATGGCCTGCGCCAAGGGGGATCTAAATGAGCGTACGACTTTGGCAGAAAGATAATGGCTGACAACTCTACTTCATTGGTGCAATGGCACCGACCACCACGGTGAAGTTCACCTGTGCAGGAGACAGAGTTTCCTCAGGGTCTGGTTGTAGACTGTGGAACTACCTGCCACATGAACCAGAGACCATCCCAAATCCAGATGCGTTTCTTTGACCTACTGGAACCTCTAAAATGATAAGACACTCCACTGCCCTCACTTCTCCATCAAGGGAGAAGATGAGAGAACAAGCCACATGACAGATGTGAAGTCACATCATTTAATGCACGACTGGAAGGCATTCAGATACTGGGGTGATAAGAGCAAAATAAGAACCTAGAGAGGACAGATTAGGCTTGTTTCTGAAATCCCGTTGCAGGATCAGGGTCAGGCCCTTAAGAAAAAAAATTGAGTTGCACAAGGCCGGGGTTACAAAACGTCACACAACTTCCCCTATTTGGGGGAGGGGGGCTGGTTTGACAAAACTTTAAAGTCACTGCCCCCAAAACCAGCCTCTGCAAATCAACACTGGAGAAATCAGAAACAAAGTGAAATTGACTAATTGAATTTCACCACGCCCCAGAGGCACAAAGGGCATGAATGGTGAAGAGCAGATTAGAGGTTTACAGGGACCGGTCACCTTGGAACGCAGCCAGAATTTAAAAGCAGGCTCATTCGTCCTGCCATTTGGAGTGTAACTGACAGGGTGTCAGGACTCCTGAAGGCAAAGCTTTCACAGCAGCCAATACTAAGTGCTTTAAAAATGGTCACTACAAGGATCATTTCATCCACCACCAAAATGCAGTCACCTCTGGGGTGAAACAGGGCAGCTGTTTAAGGACACTGTACAACAGCAAAGAGATCCTGAAGCTACAGCTGAAAACTCAGGGAGGGAGAATGGCACCGGGGTTAACACCTACACAGATTCTGCCCTTGCGTGCCCCAGCGATGATTGTCCAATAGGAACGAACGTGCTGACAGCTCCCCCATGGGCTTGTTCCACTCCCCTCGGTCCTTGCTCTTAGCCCAGCATCAACACCTGCCATCATGGATTTAGGTTTTAAGCTCTTTGAGGCCCGTTCCCCAGGCCACTGGATGCACGTTAGCAACCTGCCTCAGCCCCACTAGCTTTCCGCACTGGATGCCATTTCTGGCCATGGGAGGGTTTCCACTGGGATGACACCTGACCAGGATGGGGGAAGGGGCGGGGCAAGCTGCGAGCACCACATGAAAGAACCGTCACTAGTACAGCCCCAGGCCTTATTCTGATTCCAGCTACATCCCGCCCTTCTCATGCCCCCAACTGCTCCAGATCCCGATCTCCCACAGTGTAAACTCCATCTTACCTGGGCAGAACCGAGGAGAATCCACCCCCTCCAGTGCTGGTGGCTGAAGGATTAAATCCAGAGCTTCCCTGCCACTAAGGATTCACTGTCTCTCTCTGGTGAGCACCAAGCAGGTTCCCAAAAAACTGTTTTATTTCCTTTAATGAACCTAGTGGGGAAAGAGGCCCAAGTGGGCAGGTGAAGGGGCTGGAGCGTAAACAATCCAGGGCCTGGCTCCTGATGCGAAGGATCTAATGAAGATCTAATAGAACCCGGTCTGGCGCACGTAGCCCACGTTACACCCAGCACCCTGCTAACGATTGCAGGGGCCAGTGCACGACCGTCTTGCCTCTCGCTCAGGCTGGAGAAGAGAGCTGAGTACTGAGACCTTCACTACAGTGACCGGGGTGGACAGGCCAGGTGGCTGTGGGAGCCAGGGATACGGAGCCCTGAACCCTGACATCCTCCTGCTGGATGGCCGCTGGGCGCAAAGAGCTGCCAGGTTTTCACCTCCCATGGGGATTGGTTACAATGATGTCAAGCCTATGATTCGATGGCACCAACAGGCCCCCACCGGGCCCAGCCACATTGAGCTAGGTGTTATACAACAGAAGCCACACTCCCTCCCCCATAGATCACAACGGCAAGATCACAGCCAAGGCTGCTCGTAGAAACTGGCATAGAGAGGCAGCGCAGCCTAGCGACTAGGGTTCTAACCTTGTGCAAGTCACTGCCTCGCTCCAGGCCTGTTTCCCCTCCCCACTTGGTCTATTTAGACTCTGCACTCTTCAGGGTAGGGACTGCCTCTGACTGGAAGTATGTACAGCACCCTGCACAATGGGGCCTTGAGCTCAATCAGGGCTCAAGAGCTACCATAATGTAACCAGATGCAGGTAGAGGTGAGCTTCGGGTCTCCGAGGGTTAAACTCACAGATGGGTTAAGCAGATCTCAAATGAGCTGACCATTGACCAGAACTGGCTTGTGCCTTGGGATTTCCCCCAGCCACAGCCCAGGATGGCAGGGAAGATCTGGGTGACAGCAGAATTCACCTCCTGCCTTTAAGAGACATGGGTTTAATTGCAACTCAGGTCACAGAACCAGTGCGAAGCCTAGCACAAGCCGCTGGTCTCTGCTGGGGAGAGGCCCCAGGCCCACAATAGTAGGGGGAGCAGTGGGTTAGGAGGAAGGGGGCACAGCAGAGCTGTGGGGAGGTGGGGGCAGGATCACCGTGTGCCTGCCGTGAGTCATCATAGAATCATAGAATATCAGGGTTGGAAGGGACCCCAGAAGGTCATCTAGTCCAACCCCCTGCTCAAAGCAGGACCAAGTCCCAGTTAAATCATCCTAGCCAGGGCTTTGTCAAGCCTGACCTTAAAAACCTCTAAGGAAGGAGATTCTACCACCTCCCTAGGTAACGCATTCCAGTGTTTCACCACCCTCTTAGTGAAAAAGTTTTTCCTAATATCCAATCTAAACCTCCCCCATTGCAACTTGAGACCATTACTCCTCGTTCTGTCATCTGCTACCATTGAGAACAGTCTAGAGCCATCCTCTTTGAAACCCCCTTTCAGGTAGTTGAAAGCAGCTATCAAATCCCCCCTCATTCTTCTCTTCTGCAGACTAAACAATCCCAGCTCCCTCAGCCTCTCCTCATAAGTCATGTGCTCTAGACCCCTAATCATTTTTGTTGCCCTTCGCTGTACTCTTTCCAATTTATCCACATCCTTCTTGTAGTGTGGGGCCCAAAACTGGACACAGTACTCCAGATGAGGCCTCACCAGTGTCGAATAGAGGGGAACGATCACGTCCCTCGATCTGCTCGCTATGCCCCTACTTATACATCCCAAAATGCCATTGGCCTTCTTGGCAACAAGGGCACACTGCTGACTCATATCCAGCTTCTCGTCCACTGTCACCCCTAGGTCCTTTTCCGCAGAACTGCTGCCGAGCCATTCGGTCCCTAGTCTGTAGCGGTGCATTGGATTCTTCCATCCTAAGTGCAGGACCCTGCACTTATCCTTATTGAACCTCATTAGATTTCTTTTGGCCCAATCCTCCAATTTGTCTAGGTCCTTCTGTATCCTATCCCTCCCCTCCAGCGTATCTACCACTCCTCCCAGTTTAGTATCATCCGCAAATTTGCTGAGAGTGCAATCCACACCATCCTCCAGATCATTTATGAAGATATTGAACAAAACGGGCCCCAGGACCGACCCCTGGGGCACTCCACTTGACACCGGCTGCCAACTAGACATGGAGCCATTGATCACTACCCGTTGAGCCCGACAATCTAGCCAGCTTTCTACCCACCTTATAGTGCATTCATCCGGCCCATACTTCCTTAACTTGCTGACAAGAATGCTGTGGGAGACCGTGTCAAAAGCTTTGCTAAAGTCAAGAAACAATACATCCACTGCTTTCCCTTCATCCACAGAACCAGTAATCTCATCATAAAAGGCGATTAGATTAGTCAGGCATGACCTTCCCTTGGTGAATCCATGCTGACTGTTCCTGATCACTTTCCTCTCCTCTAAGTGCTTCAGGATTGATTCTTTGAGGACCTGCTCCATGATTTTTCCAGGGACTGAGGTGAGGCTGACTGGCCTGTAGTTCCCAGGATCCTCCTTCTTCCCTTTTTTAAAGATGGGCACTACATTAGCCTTTTTCCAGTCATCCGGGACTTCCCCCGTTCGCCACGAGTTTTCAAAGATAATGGCCAAGGGCTCTGCAATCACAGCCGCCAATTCTTTCAGCACTCTCGGATGCAATTCGTCCGGCCCCATGGACTTGTGCACGTCCAGCTTTTCTAAATAGTCCCTAACCACCTCTATCTCTACAGAGGGCTGGCCATCTCTTCCCCATTTTGTGATGCCCAGCACAGCAGTCTGGGAGCTGACCTTGTTAGTGAAAACAGAGGCAAAAAAAGCATTGAGTACATTAGCTTTTTCCACATCCTCTGTCACTAGCTTGCCTCCCTCATTCAGTAAGGGGCCCACACTTTCCTTGGCTTTCTTCTTGTTGCCAACATACCTGAAGAAACCCTTCTTGTTACTCTTGACATCTCTTGCTAGCTGCAGCTCCAGGTGCGATTTGGCCCTCCTGATATCTTTCCTACATGCCCGAGCAATATTTTTATACTCTTCCCTGGTCATATGTCCAACCTTCCACTTCTTGTAAGCTTCTTTTTTATGTTTAAGATCCGCTAGGATTTCACCATTAAGCCAAGCTGGTCGCCTGCCATATTTACTATTCTTTCGACTCATCGGGATGGTTTGTCCCTGTAACCTCAACAGGGATTCCTTGAAATACAGCCAGCTCTCCTGGACTCCCTTCCCTTTCATGTTAGTCCCCCAGGGGATCCTGGCCATCTGTTCCCTGAGGGAGTCAAAGTCTGCTTTCCTGAAGTCCAGGGTCCGTATCCTGCTGCTTACCTTTCTTCCCTGCGTCAGGATCCTGAACTCAACCAACTCATGGTCACTGCCTCCCAGATTCCCATCCACTTTTGCTTCCCCCACTAATTCTACCCGGTTTGTGAGCAGCAGGTCAAGAAAAGCGCTCCCCCTAGTTGGCTCCCCTAGCACTTGCACCAGGAAATTGTCCCCTACGCTTTCCAAAAACTTCCTGGATTGTCTATGCACCGCTGTATTGCTCTCCCAGCAGATATCAGGAAAATTAAAGTCACCCATGAGAATCAGGGCATGCGATCTAGTAGCTTCCGTGAGTTGCCGGAAGAAAGCCTCATCCACCTCATCCCCCTGGTCCGGTGGTCTATAGCAGACTCCCACCATGACATCACTCTTGTTGCACACACTTCTAAACTTAATCCAGAGACACTCAGGTTTTTCCACAGTTTCGTACCGGAGCTCTGAGCAGTCATACTGCTCCCTTACATACAGTGCTACTCCCCCACCTTTTCTGCCCTGCCTGTCCTTCCTGAACAGTTTATAACCATCCATGACTGTACTCCAGTCATGTGAGTTATCCCACCAAGTCTCTGTTATTCCAATCACGTCATAATTCCTTGACATCACCAGGACCTCCAGTTCTCCCTGCTTGTTTCCAAGGCTTTGTGCATTTGTATATAAGCACTTGAGATAACCTGTTGATCGCCCCTCATTCCCAGTATGAGGCAGGAGCCCTCCCCTCACAGACATTCCTGCCTGTGCTTCCTCCCGGTATCCCGCTTTCCCACTTACCTCAGGGCTTTGGTCTCCTTCCCCCGGTGAACCTAGTTTAAAGCCCTCCTCACTAGGTTAGCCAGCCTGCTGGCAAAGATGTTCTTCCCTTTCTTCGTAAGATGGAGCCCGTCTCTGCCCAGCACTCCTCCTTCATGGAACACCATCCCATGGTCAAAGAATCCAAAGCCTTCTCTCCGACACCACCTGCGTAGCCATTCGTTGACCTCCACGATTCGACGGTCCCTACCCAGGCCTTTTCCTTCCACGGGAAGGATGGACGAGAACACCACTTGCGCCTCCAACTCCTTTATCCTTCTTCCCAGAGCCACGTAGTCCGCAGTGATCCGCTCAAGGTCATTCTTGGCAGTATCATTGGTGCCCACGTGGAGAAGCAGGAAGGGGTAGCGATCCGAGGGCTTGATGAGTCTCGGCAGTCTCTCCGTCACATCACGAATCTTAGCCCCTGGCAAGCAGCAGACTTCTCGGTTTTCCCGGTCAGGGCGGCAGATAGATGACTCAGTCCCCCGGAGGAGAGAGTCCCCGACCACCACCACCCGCCTTCTCCTCTTGGGAGTGGTGGTCGTGGAACCCCCAACCTCAGGACATCGCATCTCATGCCTCCCAACCAGCGGAGTCTCCTTCTGCTTTCTCCCCCCAGACATATCATCTGGTCCACTCTCCGCAATGGTACTTGTGGAGAGAACATGAAAGCGGTTAGTTACCTGTGTCTGTGTTACTGGAACCCGGACATTCCGCTTACCTCTTCTGGAGGTCACATGTTGCCAAGCTTCTTCACTGGCCTCTTGGCTCCTCTGTGCAACCTGCTCTATATCTTTAGAGCTTTGTGCCCCTAGAAGCCTATCCTGAGTTTGGTCCAGAAAATCCTCAGTCTCTCATCTACAATGCAGGGTCGTTACCTGTTGCTCCAGACCTTCAATCTTCTCTTCCAATATGGAGACCAGCTTGCACTTTGTACAGACAAAGTCGCTTCTGTCCTGTGGAAGAAAGACAAACATGGCACATCCAGTGCAGGTCACAACAGCTGAACCCCCCCCTTCCATATCACCTACCTACTATGAGCTTCCTCAGAGACGTTGGCAAGATGTAAGCCTCACTGGGCTCACTCCAGGCGAACTCCCAGGCAAACTCCTGCTGTGAACTGCTCTGCTGTCCCCGCTGCTGCGAGGCTCTGGCTAATTTTAAACAGCCAGGCTTCCCTGACGCAAACACACAGACACCCTAATGCCCGCCCCCTGCAGGCTAGCAGCCAATCAGACACTCACTCAGGCTCTCTCCCTGCCCTCCCAGCAAACACACGCTCGGATACTTCCTCAGCAAGCAAACACACACACTCGGATACTTACCAGTCCCAGGCAAACTCCTGCTGTGAGCTGCTCTGCTGTCCCCGCTGCTCAGCTGGTTCAGCTACCCTTTGCAGAGAGAAAGGAAGGGACAGACGCTGGCACTTCAAGCCATCAGGGATACTAAGGGAGGGGAGTTGACCACACAGCCTGCCTGGGATCCCCTATCCAAAATCCCCCCTTTACCATCCATGCTGAGACCCACGGAGGACGCCGGCTGCGGTTAGGAGGTCATGGCAGGCAGAGAGGGAGGTCTGGCCTGCCACCTCATGGGGGACTTTGTCCCAGGCAGCAGGAGCAAACACGACCTCTACTTCGACCCTGGCTTGTCCGGCGAGCCGAGGAGAGACCCGAGTCAGCACCGGGCCCAGTGCAGTTCCAGGGCGTGTCTATGGCATCACCACTCCCTCAGCTGCATCGGAGGGGCCAGGTTTATGCCAGGCTGGAGGGCCCCATCGCGCTACCCAGATCCTCCAGTGACAGCTGTCTTCAAGCTCCCTTGGCGCAGGGGGGTCTGTGCCCGTTAGCGCCTATTGCCCCTGGATGCAGCAGTGTCCGCCCCCAAGGTGAGCCTTGCCCGGGACTCCTGGGTTCCTGTTTGCCGGTAGAGGTAGATCTGCCAGCGCTGCCAATCCCACTTGCCTGGGGATGGAGGCAGCAACAAGGTGAGGGCAATGCCCCAAAGTGTCCCTTCACTGCCCCGGTATGTGGGGCAGCTGGTTCCGGAAAGCAGCGCCTGCTACCAGCCCTTCCATGGGATCTGAGCTCTGGGCATGAGGACGCACATCCAGGGAGGGGGTGAGGAGGACAGAGACAGAGCCAATCATGTGGTGGCACTGCAAATAAAGAGAGACAATGTTCACACAGCGATGCTCCAGGGGTCGGTTTATAAACAACAACTGAGGCTTCCCAACCCCACCCACATTGCTCTAACTGGGTTTTTAGCCAATACCCCATCACCCATAATCCCTTGGGGCATCTGGACACCTCCCTCATCCACTACTGGAGAAGGAAGAGAGGATCCCCTAACTCCTCCCCTCCCCGCCTTACTGTATCTCTTTATCCCCCTATGACCTATGAAAGCCCTTCTTTATCCTCCCACCCTGAGGATCTCAAAGCAGAACTCCCATGGCATACAATCAACCCCAGTTTACAGGTGGGAAAACTGAGGCAGAGAGAAGGGAAGGAACCATGCTGAAGGTCACATGGCAGAACAGTGGCAAAAGGGGAACCCTAGAATCCAGGAGTCCTGGTTCTCCACACATTCGCTAAGCAATACACCACCCCTCCCTGCCTCGTGCTGGGAATAGCACCCAGGAGTCTTATCTCTAAGCCCCCTGCCCCTTTTCTGCTCTAACTCACTAGATCATGCCCCTCTATAGGGCACCCCACAAAGCAGAGATGCTAAACAGGGATCCTTTATCCAGGCTCCTTGACAGAGACACCCTGGAGTTCTCTCTGGCTTGCCACTGCCAAGCCAGCAATACATGGTGCCACCACTAAGGGTCTCCCATAAGTTCTGGCCTGGAGCAGCATGGAAGGCAACCTGACCTAACCCTGCTACTATCCACACACAAACACCTCTGACCCCAGTTGGGAGGGGCTAGCCAGCCAAGTGGGGGTGGGAGATGGAGCCCAGGGGCCAGCTGGCCTAGCTGGCGGCATGGTAGGGGTTAGGCTCTGCTTTTACTTGAGCTGGAACCCACTCACTCTGCAGAGGCTAAACCCTCGTGTGCCGACAGTCCCCCAGGGCCTTCTCACAATTCCTCTGCAGGGCAGACAACTTCTCCCGCGATGGCCAAGGAAAGAATCTGAGCGTCTCAGCACAAAGAGCCCTGGGATTTTTCCCCGGAACAAGTGCAGAGCCAGTGAGGACACAGTTACTCAAATGGCTTTGCAGGGTGGCTGCTCAGACCCAGACTAAGCTACCGGGGGGCTGATCAACCTGGCTAACTCGGGAGCAAAGACCCACCCATAGGCTCCCAGGAGCTGGCTTAGCTCTGAAAAACTTGCAATTGACCAGCACAAGACCAAAGCTAGCCAGGTCCAGAGGGAGTCCAAGGGGTTGTGACAACCACTGTACCACTGCAGGTATCAGTAAAGCTATTGCTACATGGATATCTTCCAAAGGAATTGCATGTTAAATTAAATAGTTATTCCCCACACTTGCCTCAACCAGTGGTTCAAGGCGATAAGTTAAAGATAAACATGTGTCTCTCTGACAGTAAGCCTTGTTTCTTCTCCTTCTCTCTCTTTACAGATGAGGCTGCAGGTAAGACCTGTGACCCGTGACCGTCCCTGGCTGCCACTCAGATGGACAGCCTGGAGGGTGTGTCCAGGGCCGCCTTTTACAGGCTTGCTTAGGAAACCCCTTAGAAAAGGCGGGAAGCCCTTCTGGGAAACCCCTTAGAAAAGGCGGGAAGCCCTTCTGGGAAACCCCTTAGGAAAACTGGTTCTGACTGGAACTTGTTTACAACTTCCAGGAGAACTAAAAGAGCGGGAAAATGGACCTATCGTGCAAAACTCCATTTTGAAAACCATATGGATTCCTGTCGTAGGAAAGTCAGCTCTACCTAACAGAGGCTGGCAGAGTCTTCCTGAACAGAGTGATCAGAACAGAAATTTGACAATACTTAAATTATTTTAATCCCAAAGCTGTTAATAATCAGAGGCCAGATTCTGCCACGCTCATTTACCTCAGTTAGTACTTTATTTCATGAGTAGTGCTCATGTAATAAGATAATTCCATGTAAGTGTGATGGCCACCATCTTGGGGACCTCCAGAGTTAAGAGCACAAGATGCTAGAGCTTAAGCTAGAGAAACATGGCTCTGTAGCTGGGGCCTGTCGCAACTCATATGCTCTGTGGCTCGGTAGAGTAGGACCTGTAACACACACTCACTGCTGGGTTACAGAAAGGTGGGAAAATCAGGCCCCATGACTGGCTGTATGGGTGTGCAATGGAAACAGGATTCAAAAAGCCCTTCCTCCCTCTCGTGTATCTACCAGCACAGCTGAAAGGGCCAAGAACTTATACCTCAAACATAAGGGCTGAAGGAGTGCTAGCACCACCAGTAGCAATACAAAATCCAAAGGGGCCTGAATTAGGCCTGATGCCTTTCTGCACCGGCTGGTGGGTGTAGCCAGCATAGCCAGCCCTATGCCTCTAAAAAGGAAAGGCGGGAGCCACATCTCAACTCCCAGCCAGAGCCCGTATGTGCTCCACCACTAGAGGCCCTGATGCAGCAAGCCACCCCTGTACAGCAAAACAAAACTACTTCCCACACGGCATTAGGATAGCAAACGATAAAAGAGAAAGATAAGAACTTGCTATAACAGGGTTCTCAAACTTCATTGCACCACGACCCCCTTTTGACAACAAAAATTACTACATGACCCCAGGAGGGAGAACCGAAGCCTGAGCCCACCCAAGCCCTAGCTCCCCTGGGCCAGAAGGGGCCAAAGTCAAAACCCAAGGGCTTCAGGCCCAGGCAGAGGGTGGGGGGACCTGTAACCTGAACTCAGGGCTGAAGCCCAAGTCTGAGCCCTGCTTCCCAAGGCTCAAGCTTGGGCTTCAGCCCTGGGCCCCAGCAAGTCTAACTCCAGTCCTGGCAACCCTATTAAAAAGGGGTTCCGACCCACAGTTTGAGAACCGCTGTGCTATAACATGCACTCATTATTGCTGATACTTGGTTTCCTCACAAAGACATGCACAAGGTTACATGGAACTCACCAGATGGTTAAAGCACAAACCAGACTGACCACATGGCAGGAGACTGGGTTGTAGGCGGTCAGCCATAGTGGTCAGAGTGGGAGTCATGCCTAGTGGTGAGTGTCCAAATGCCAAAAGCAGGGATTGAGACAGGGCCAAAACCAAGAAGGAGGTTCAAAGATTAGAACTAGAGTCAGAATCCAAATGCCAGAGCCAAGAATTAAGTAGGGTGACCAGATAGCAAATGTGAAAAATCGGGATGGGGGAGGGGGGTAATAGGAACCTATATAAGAAAAAGACCCCCCAAATCAGGACTGTCCCTATAAAATTGGGACATCTGGTCACTCTCGAATCAAGAGAGAGTCGGAGTCAGGAATCAGAGCCAAGGGTCAGAGCCAGATCACCGGGGGCAGGGAAGACAGGAGCAGGGCTGGTTCTGAGGCAGGAGCAAGGCTGGGTGTAGGACAGGATCTGGGCTGAAGCTGTGGAGGAGCAGAGGAAAAGCAGGGCTTGGCAAGAGCTGAGCACAGGGAGGCAGAGAATCACTGAGCACCCATCGAGTGACTGCTGCTGCTGAGTTTAAGAACCAGACAGCTAACGTCTTCAGCCACTCAGGCAGGGTGGTCCAAGAGGACAGTGTCGGAGGATGGTGCCGTGGTGAAGGTGAGCGGAGCTTCATCATTGTGGGCTTGCTTCTGGACAGCACCGTGCCTCATGGTGCCGGAGGTCTATCTTGCCTGGTGGGAACCTGCGGTGCCATCATGGCAATCAAGTCCCTGGTCACCTCAAACGTATCCAGGATGGAAGGGAGCTCCAGCTCCTCCACCTGGCACTCTCAAGCAGGAGAATCCAATGGCACCAGACTTGATGGATCCCTCTGCAGGCCCAAAGTCGACGGTGCTGATCCCTGTGCAGGATGCATGCCGCTTATGCTGTCAGACCCAGTGCTCTGACCATGGGTGAGTGCCCTCTATTCGTCTTCTTGTGCTGCTTATGTGGCACCAGTGAGTGCGAGCGGTGCTACATGGCCGCTGCAGGCTTCAGCACCGGGGAGTGACAGTGCTATGGGTCTCTATGCCTAGAGTCCTTCCTCGGTGCCGTAGTTTCTCTAACAGAGGCCAGAGCGCTGCGCACAGAGGTGCTTAATGCCAAGTCCTGCTAGCCCAGAGTTTAAGCCTGAAGTCCCTTTCTTTCTTTGTTCTCAGGCAGAGAACTTTACAGATCTTGAAGTGATCTGTTTGATGTGCCTCCCCCAGACACTTTAGGCAGGAGTCGTGGGGGTCGCCCATTGACATCAGCTTGTGGCTTAAACTCTTGGGATGGAGGCATATGCCAAACCCCAAGAGGGAAGGGAATTGGGGTTGGGGGAACCCACCACTTCTATCTAACTAATTACTGAAAACTAAAACTAACTAATTAACTATTTACAGGTTAACAGAAAGTCCAATCACTAGGGGAAATGTTTGCGGAGGCAAGAGAGACATACAGATCCAACGACCGTCACAGGCAGTACAAACGAATTGAAGAGGTGACGGGTCGGCAGGAACCTATATACACTGCCATGAAGGCGCAGCTCCGGGGGCTCCACAGCTGACCCAACGGGTACTGCTAGGGGAAAAACCTTCCTACGAGTATGCACGTGGCATACACACACCTACTTGGAATCGACATGAGCAAGCACTCAAAGAACTTGGCAGATTTTTAGTGGGTTAATTCTAGGAGTACCCGGCAATCAACCTCAACCAGCTCACTGGAGGTAAAAGATCTACACACAGGCATAGTTTGACTTCTACATTTGGGGGGCCATCTTCAGTCAGGCCAACAGGACTCTGCATGGGGGAGGGGCAAATTCCACAACTGTCAAGGCTTGCAGTTTGGAGGGGAGGGGCGACCCTCCCACCCCACAAACTACATCCTTGCATCTACGTGAGGTTTATCTAACCCTGACAATTTTTCCTAATCTAGACACATTTTAAAATGTGCAAAGTGGAGCAAAATATGCACTTAATGTGGCTCTATTATGTACAGTAGCAGTTCAATCTAAGGTCTTCAGAGACATCCAATTGTAACGATAATCTAAGATACATAATCAAGGTTTAAGCATTCCATATGCTACTTGCAAAAAGCCCAGGGCATGACATGCAATTAAATGTTCATACTAAATAGATGATAAAACAGTATCAAACCTAAGAGCAGAATTTCTCTAGATTTTTCTGAAGCTGTCCCACCACTGGGGATCCTCTGCTTCTCTCCCTCCCCCATCCCCAGGGTCCCTGTGCTTCCCCACCTCCACCCCCCAACTGACCCCTTCTTTGCCTGCCCCACCCTCAGACACTCTAATGCAGTGGAGGAAATTGACCGCAGGAGCTGGAGGAGGGCACCTGCATGGCGCAGCAGGTAAGAGCTGTGACTGGAGCTGGGTATGAACCGTGAGCAAACCTATGGTACGGAACTCAGGATGGGGGTGACCCTCCACCCTCCCTAAATGGCAGCCCTGGCCAAGGCTCCGACGGCTTCCCCATAGCTGCTTGTGTCATCCCCACACCTTTGCAGGGCGGGCACAGCAACGGGGGCAAGAATCACGCACTGGCTGTATGGAGGTGGGAGATCACCCTGAAGCCCCCCACCTCCCCTGAGACATGGACTCAGAGGTGAGGCTGCACCCGACCGGGACACAGTGCCAGGGCTGAGCCTTCCCAGAAACACGCAGGGACTCTGTCCATCTGCACTGAGCTGTAATGTAACTATAGCCTAAAAAGCAAAACTCAGAGAGAGAAGGGAAGAAGCAGCTGATAGGGATGGGAGAGAATGGGGATGGATGGATGGAGAGAATGGTATTGGTTCCCTCTAACAAGACAGCAGGGATGGGTTTGTGTCTTGGAGAGAAGAAGGTTTCCATTCTTCTCAGCAGACTGGGAAACCATCAAATTAAAGAGGCACTTTGTAGCCGAGTCTAACAGAAAAATGTGCGAGTCTCAAATAACATTCAGGGACAACACCTGAGCAGGAAGCCCTTCTCCTCCACCAGTAGTGAAGTAAAGGGCATGGGATTTGGCATTCCCACTATAGTACAGCCCTTGGACTCCACTGAATAGGAAAGGAATCATTTGAAGCAAACTCTGGTTAGTAGATTTAGTCCTCTGGTTATCAGATGTGTGGCTGTGACTATTGATAACACTTGTTATGATCATATGGTGCCTTTTATCCAGAAGAATTTCAGTGCTTTACACATGGTATTATTTTATCCTTTGCTGACTTGCAGCCAGCCCTTGGATGGAACATGTCCGTCAATCTTCACTACATGTAGGGTGAAGCGCAGAGTAATCTATCTATTTGAGACTGCTGTGTGGCCCTGAATGTATGCTTTCCTCGGTTAGGCTTGTTTCACTCTTGTGAGCAAAACCCATAATTGGTGGTGTATTCTTGTATTGGGTTTTGTCACGGTTATGATGGAGCACACTATGAGATCGAATACAGCAGTGATAAACTTTCTGTTATTACTAGGGCCCTACCAAATTCACAGTCCATTCTGGTCAATTTCACGGCCATAGGATTTGAAAATAAGACAATTTCACATTTTTTGGATGTTTACTCCTGAAATTTCAGGGTGTTGTAATAGTAATGGTCCCAATCCAAAAGGGGATGGGGGAAGGTTGCAAGGATGCTCTAGGGGCATTGCAGGATTGACACCCTCACTTCCGTGCTGCCTTCAGCAGGGATGGAGACCCCCTGTATCCAGACCTACCCCCCACAGAGCCCCACCCCCTGCACCTGGATCTCTGCTGAGCTCCTCCTTCCTGCATCCAGACCCATGCCCTGACTGGCCCCAACCCCCTGCACCTGGACCATCCCGCTGAGCCCCCCAGCACCTGGACCCCTGTGCTGAGTCCTCAGCACCCAGACTCCCCTGCTGAACCCCAACCACCTTCATCTGGACCCACTGCCCAGTCCCTTTCCCCCTGCACCCGGAACCCTCACTTCTGAGTCCCGGCCTGCGACCAACACGCGCAAACTAGGGCCCGCAGGATCGGCCCGTCCGGCCTGCATGAGCTCCCGGCCAAGGAGGCGAGCCCCGGCCGCTCCCCCGACTGCCCTCCCCCCGTCTCCGACCCATCCAACGGCCCCTGCTCCCTGACTGCCCCGGCGGGGGGCTCAGGCTGCCGGACAGGACGTGGCCACACTATGTCCGGCCTGCAGGACCGTCCTGTCCAATGCCCGGTCCTCCCCCGCTGCCTCCCCTCCCCCGGAGCCACGCCGCTCGCGCTCCGTCGGCTGCGCCTGCCAGGGAGCGTTGCAGCGGCGGGGCCGGCTCTAACGAGCGGGGGGGGGGTGGGACTGGAAAGGGGCAGGGGCACTCAGGGAGCAGGGGGCGTTGGATGGGGCGGGGACTCAGGGGGAGGGCGGTCAGGTGACGGGGGTCCCGGGCGGCAGTTGGGGCTAGGGTGTGGATAGGGGTCAAGGCGGTCAGGAGACAGGGAGTGGTTGGAGAGGTGTGGGAGTCCTGGGGGGCCTCTCAGGGTGCGGGGGTGTGGATAGGGGACGCAGGGGGTTGGGTAGCGGGGGGTCTCTAGAGGGGGTGGTCAGGGGACAAGGAGCAGGGGGTGTTGGATGAGTCGGGGATTCTGAGGGGTACAGTCAGGGGGTGGGAAGGGAGAAGGGGTGTATAAGGGCAGGAGGCAATGCTATATGGGGAGGCACAGCCTTCCATACCCAGCCCTCCATACCGTTTTACAACCCCTTGTGGCCCTTGGGCCAAAAAGTTTGCCCACCCCTGCCTTACTGATACAGTGGGCCTGGCTAGAGGCTCTGAGAGTGAAGGAGCAGCCTGGCCAGATGGAAACTGGTCCATGAGATCTCTGTGCTTCTCTGAGCCATGTGGCTCCTGATCATTGTCAGCTCTGAAACATAGAATCATAGAATATCAGGGTTGGAAGGGACCCCAGAAGGTCATCTAGTCCAACCCCCTGCTCAAAGCAGGACCAAGTCCCAGTTAAATCATCCTAGCCAGGGCTTTGTCAAGCCTGACCTTAAAAACCTCTAAGGAAGGAGATTCTACCACCTCCCTAGGTAACGCATTCCAGTGTTTCACCACCCTCTTAGTGAAAAAGTTTTTCCTAATATCCAATCTAAACCTCCCCCATTGCAACTTGAGACCATTACTCCTCGTTCTGTCATCTGCTACCATTGAGAACAGTCTAGAGCCATCCTCTTTGAAACCCCCTTTCAGGTAGTTGAAAGCAGCTATCAAATCCCCCCTCATTCTTCTCTTCTGCAGACTAAACAATCCCAGCTCCCTCAGCCTCTCCTCGTGAGTCATGTGCTCTAGACCCCTAATCATTTTTGTTGCCCTTCGCTGTACTCTTTCCAATTTATCCACATCCTTCCTGTAGTGTGGGGCCCAAAACTGGACACAGTACTCCAGATGAGGCCTCACCAGTGTCGAATAGAGGGGAACGATCACGTCCCTCGATCTGCTCGCTATGCCCCTACTTATACATCCCAAAATGCCATTGGCCTTCTTGGCAACAAGGGCACACTGCTGACTCATATCCAGCTTCTCGTCCACTGTCACCCCTAGGTCCTTTTCCGCAGAACTGCTGCCGAGCCATTCGGTCCCTAGTCTGTAGCGGTGCATTGGATTCTTCCATCCTAAGTGCAGGACCCTGCACTTATCCTTATTGAACCTCATTAGATTTCTTTTGGCCCAATCCTCCAATTTGTCTAGGTCCTTCTGTATCCTATCCCTCCCCTCCAGCGTATCTACCACTCCTCCCAGTTTAGTATCATCCGCAAATTTGCTGAGAGTGCAATCCACACCATCCTCCAGATCATTTATGAAGATATTGAACAAAACGGGCCCCAGGACCGACCCCTGGGGCACTCCACTTGACACCGGCTGCCAACTAGACATGGAGCCATTGATCACTACTCGTTGAGCCCGACAATCTAGCCAGCTTTCTACCCACCTTATAGTGCATTCATCCGGCCCATACTTCCTTAACTTGCTGACAAGAATGCTGTGGGAGACCGTGTCAAAAGCTTTGCTAAAGTCAAGAAACAATACATCCACTGCTTTCCCTTCATCCACAGAACCAGTAATCTCATCATAAAAGGCGATTAGATTAGTCAGGCATGACCTTCCCTTGGTGAATCCATGCTGACTGTTCCTGATCACTTTCCTCTCCTCTAAGTGCTTCAGGATTGATTCTTTGAGGACCTGCTCCATGATTTTTCCAGGGACTGAGGTGAGGCTGACTGGCCTGTAGTTCCCAGGATCCTCCTTCTTCCCTTTTTTAAAGATGGGCACTACATTAGCCTTTTTCCAGTCATCCGGGACTTCCCCTGTTCGCCACGAGTTTTCAAAGATAATGGCCAAGGGCTCTGCAATCACAGCCGCCAATTCCTTCAGCACTCTCGGATGCAATTCGTCCGGCCCCATGGACTTGTGCACGTCCAGCTTTTCTAAATAGTCCCTAACCACCTCTATCTCTACAGAGGGCTGGCCATCTCTTCCCCATTTTGTGATGCCCAGCACAGCAGTCTGGGAGCTGACCTTGTTAGTGAAAACAGAGGCAAAAAAAGCATTGAGTACATTAGCTTTTTCCACATCCTCTGTCACTAGCTTGCCTCCCTCATTCAGTAAGGGGCCCACACTTTCCTTGGCTTTCTTCTTGTTGCCAACATACCTGAAGAAACCCTTCTTGTTACTCTTGACATCTCTTGCTAGCTGCAGCTCCAGGTGCGATTTGGCCCTCCTGATATCTTTCCTACATGCCCGAGCAATATTTTTATACTCTTCCCTGGTCATATGTCCAACCTTCCACTTGCCAGCATGACCCCTGGTCTGAGTCCTGTAGGCCTAGGAGAGTGCCAAGCCCCTGCTGTGCCCAGTGATTCTGCTGCAGAGAACAACAACCTCTGGCCTTCTCAGTGTGGCTCTCCCCTCTCCTGCCTGGGAACTGACCCTTAAAGCAAGCTTCCCCAGATTTGTATTAGGCATGTTTTGTAGATTGTGAAACTGAGGCACGGAGAGGCCAAATGACTCTCCCAAAGTCACAGAGGGAGTTGGTGGCAGAGCTGAGCAAGAAAACCTGGAGTCCTGGTCCCCTGCCCACCAGGAGATGGTGCTCCGCAACCCCCTGGTTTGACCTACATGGTTCCAATGAAGGCCTGGCTGTTCACCTGCCTTTGTAGGGGCAGTGTGCTTGAAAGACCAGGATTCCCTGAGCCTCGGAGATGCAGCTGTTACCCTGAGTAATGGTGGGGCAGAAAGGGATTGAAGGCCAGAGCCTGAGAGATGAGAGTCAAGGGGCTGCTCACCTGTGTCCACTGCTAACTCTCCCCCTTGAGCGTGTTGCTTTGGGCCAGGTCTGGCAGAGCTGCACCCAGTTCTGCACTCTGCAAGGGCTGGCCTAGCAATGGGTGTGTGATGCGATGAAAACCCTAATCTAAGCTGACAGTGCCTAGGAGACAGGTTCTGCAGCACCAACTGACTCCCGGGCGACCTCAGCTGAGTTGCTCCCCTCTGTCACATGGGGCCAGTCATCCCCCCAGTAGGGGCACTGGGGTTCAGTAACTGGTTTGTGGTGGGTGTGGTGTCTCTGATGAAAGGCCAAGTATTAATAATAGGTGCCCACCATATTGGCGAGCTGCCTGAGTGTCAGCATCACAACAGTGCTGCTGCCTAGCTCTGCTGTGGGTCAAGGACCAGGAAACTTGCTAGGGAATGGGCACTCGTGCAGCCCATGGAGCTAACCTAGGGGCGGCTGTGTGGGAGGAACCCAGTTGGGCTGTGCCAGGCACCCTGTGTCTTAGTGCATGTGCAGCAATGCTGATGGACTGACAGCCAGGTGAGAGCATAGCCTGGGTATTGGGGCTGCTGCTCACAGCTGGTGTGGACACGCTGCCTCCTTTGCTATGGGAGAGACATGCCTGGCACTTCCCATGCCAGACGCCCTGCGGCAGCTCTCAGCAGGAGCCTCCCTTTCGACAGTGCTGCAGCTGCATTTCCTGCTCCTGCGGCTGCTGTAAGGTCAGATGCTGGTTCCTAATGGGGAGCATCTGGCAGGGCCTGTTCTGCTGGTGCCAGTCACCAGGGCAAAGTGTACTTGGCAAAGAATTGAAAAGAGAAAATGGCAGAATGAATGCCAAGCCTTATACCAGTGCTTCTGGGAATGCCAGCCTGGGCCCCCAACTACAGCTAAGGCGGGTGGCAGATCTCATGCCTTCAGAAGCCTGTGTGTGACCAACTCCCGCTTCTGTCTGAATAGCGGCATGCAATGCTGTCAGCCCCTCTGGGGGTGCAGTCAGCGTCCATCTCACAGTTGTCTTGTGGCTGATCTGCCCAGCATGGGGGCTGCTTCACTGGGGTGTTGAGTTCCCTCCTTTGCCCGGCATCAGCTCTCACTAAGGCTGTTGGCCCTCTGGAGCATCCTCCTTTGCACCTAGCTTGCAGCCGAAGGCACAAACCTTGTGCAGAGGCGCAAGTTGACACCTCACTGCCTCCCACGGGGCATTGCCATCCTGTGCAGGGGTGAGGTCGCTCCCTGAGCAGTTCTCCTCACAGGTCGCTGCTCCCCACTTGGAGTCTCTTTTTTGCATTGCCCTTCTCAGCTAATGTTTTGTGTGTGGACGCAGCCCTTAATCTGAGCAAAGACCTGGACTCTGCAGCTCCAGGCCAGGCCATGATTGAAGAGATGCCATCAGTGTGGGGCTCGCACCAGCTGCTGGGCAAGAGGAACCCTGGTTTTGATCCCAGCTGGCAGTTCCTGTGGTCCTAGACAGCAGCAGGGGCAGGTTCAGGAGGCTGGGTGTTCTGCACTTGTCAGACTCTACACTGAGCTCTGGGAGCGGACGGGAAGAGTAGGCAGGTAGGTAGGTGGGTGTGTGTGTGGGGGGGGTATGTCTACACTGCAGTGAAACCCACAGCTGGCCTGGGTCAGCTGACTTGGGCTGCGGGGCTATAAAATTGCTAGCTGGGGGACCTGTGCTCTGCTTCCCTGCAGAGAGGTGGGGGAAATCTCCTCCTCGGTTACTAGGTGTGACCATACCATACCATACCATACCACACCATACCATATATAGAGACATTATGGTATCTTCTGTTTCATTATCTATCCCTTTCCTAATGGTTGCTAACATTCTGTTTGCTTTTTTGACTGCTACTACACATTGAGCAGATGCTTTCAGAGAACTATCCACAGTGACCCCAGGATCTTTCCTGAGTGGTAACAGCTCATCATTGATATGATAAACCCCCCTCATTTTATATGTATAGTTGGGATTATGTTTTCCAATGAGCATTACTTTGCACTTACCAACATGGAATTTCATCTGCCATTTTGTGCCCAATCACCCAGTTGTCTGAGATTCCTTTGTAATTCTTCACGGTCTGCTTTGGACTTATCCGTCTTGAGTAAGTTTCTATCATTTGCACATTTTGCCACATCACCATTTATCCCCTTTTCCAGATCATTTATGAATATGTTGAACATCACTAGTCCCAGTACAGATCCCTGGGAGACACCAATATTTACCTCTCTTCATTCTGAATATTGACCATTTATTCCTATCCTTTGTTTCCTGTCTTTTAAGTTACTGATCCATGAGAGGACTTTTCCTCTTATCCCATGACTGCTTACTTTGCTTAGGACCCCCACCAAAGGCTCTTTATCAAAGGCTTTCTGAAAGTCCAGGAACCTCATGTCTCCTACTTTGCCCATGAGCATTTTAACCCTTCTGGACCCATTGGGTAACAGTGTCAAGTACAGAGGAAAACTGAGGCATGCATAGGTTTCAGAGTAGCAGCCGTGTTAGTCTGTATTCGCAAAAAGAAAAGGAGTACTTGTGGCACCTTAGAGACTAACAAATTTATTAGAGCATAAGCTTTCGTGAGCTACAGCTCACTTCATCGGATGCATTTGGTGGAAAAAACAGAGGAGAGATTTATATACACACACACAGAGAATATGAAACAATGGGTTTATCATACACACTGTAAGGAGAGTGATCACTTAAGATAAGCCATCACCAACAGCAGGGGGGGAAAGGAGGAAAACCTTTCATGGTGACAAGCAGGTAGGCTAATTCCAGCAGTTAACAAGAATATCAGAAAAAAGAAAAGGAGTACTTGTGGCACCTTAGAGACTAACAAATTTATTAGAGCATCCGATGAAGTGAGCTGTAGCTCACGAAAGCTTATGCTCTAATAAATTTGTTAGTCTCTAAGGTGCCACAAGTACTCCTTTTCTTTTTGCGAATACAGACTAACACGGCTGCTACTCTGAAAAGAATATCAGAGGAACAGTGGGGGGTGGGGTGGGAGGGAGAAATACCATGGGGAAATAGTTTTACTTTGTGTAATGACTCATCCATTCCCAGTCTCTATTCAAGCCTAAGTTAATTGTATCCAGTTTGCAAATTAATTCCAATTCAGCAATCTCTCGTTGGAGTCTGTTTTTGAAGCTTTTTTGTTGAAGTATAGCCACTCTTAGGTCTGTGATCGAGTGACCAGAGAGATTGAAGTGTTCTCCAACTGGTTTTTGAATGTTATAATTCTTGACGTCTGATTTGTGTCCATTCATTCTTTTACGTAGAGACTGTCCAGTTTGGCCAATGTACATGGCAGAGGGGCATTGCTGGCACATGATGGCATATATCACATTGGTAGATGCGCAGGTGAACGAGCCTCTGATAGTGTGGCTGATGTGATTAGGCCCTATGATGGTATCCCCTGAATAGATATGTGGACAGAATTGGCAACGGGCTTTGTTGCAAGGATAGGTTCCTGGGTTAGTGGTTCTGTTGTGTGGTGTGTGGTTGCTGGTGAGTATTTGCTTCAGATTGGGGGGCTGTCTGTAAGCAAGGACTGGTCTGTCTCCCAAGATCTGAGAGAGCGATGGCTCGTCCTTCAGGATAGGTTGTAGATCCTTGTTGATGCGTTGGAGAGGTTTTAGTTGGGGCCTGAAGGTGATGGCTAGTGGCGTTCTGTTGTTTTCTTTGTTGGGCCTGTCCTGTAGTAGGTGACTTCTGGGTACTCTTCTGGCTCTGTCAATCTGTTTCTTCACTTCAGCAGGTGTGTATTGTAGTTGTAGGAATGCATGATAGAGATCTTGTAGGTGTTTGTCTCTGTCTGAGGGGTTGGAGCAAATGCGGTTATATCGTAGCGCTTGGCTGTAGACAATGGATCGAGTGGTATGATCTGGATGAAAGCTAGAGGCATGTAGGTAGGAATAGCAGTCAGTAGGTTTCCGATATAGGGTGGTGTTTATGTGACCATCGCTTATTAGCACCATAGTGTTCAGGAAGTGGATCTCTTGTGTGGACTGGTCCAGGCTGAGGTTGATGGTGGGATGGAAATTGTTGAAATCATGGTGGAATTCCTCAAGAGCTTCTTTTCCATGGGTCCAGATGATGAAGATGTCATCAATGAAGCGCAAGTATTGTAGGGGCATTAGGGGACGAGAGCTGAGGAAGCGTTGTTCTAAGTCAGCCATAAAAATGTTGGCATACTGTGGGGCCATGCGGGTACCCATCGCAGTGCCGCTGATTTGAAGGTATACATTGTCCCCAAATGTGAAATAGTTATGGGTCAGGACAAAGTCACAAAGTTCAGCCACCAGGTTAGCCGTGACAGTATCGGGGATACTGTTCCTGACGGCTTGTAGTCCATCTTTGTGTGGAATGTTGGTGTAGAGGGCTTCTACATCCATAGTGGCTAGGATGGTGTTTTTAGGAAGATCACCAATGGACTGTAGTTTCCTCAGGAAATCGGTGGTGTCTCGAAGATAGCTGGGAGTGCTGGTAACAAAGGGCCTG
The DNA here is from genome assembly GCF_009764565.3 of Dermochelys coriacea. Taxonomy (NCBI): domain Eukaryota; kingdom Metazoa; phylum Chordata; order Testudines; family Dermochelyidae; genus Dermochelys; species Dermochelys coriacea. Next base: position 8,427,493 of record NC_050087.2, read on the forward strand.
AGGAGGGAGTCTACATAGCCAGACAATCCTGCTGTCAGGGTGCCAATGCCTGAGATGATGGGGCGTCCAGGATTTCCAGGTTTATGGATCTTGGGTAGCAGATAGAATACCCCAGGTCGGGGCTCCAGGGGTGTGTCTGTGCGGATTTGTTCTTGTGCTTTTTCAGGGAGTTTCTTGAGCAAATGCTGTAGTTTCTTTTGGTAACTCTCAGTGGGATCAGAGGGTAATGGCTTGTAGAAAGTGGTGTTGGAGAGCTGCCTAGTAGCCTCTTGTTCATACTCCGACCTATTCATGATGACGACAGCACCTCCTTTGTCAGCCTTTTTGATTATGATGTCAGAGTTGTTTCTGAGGCTGTGGATGGCACTATGTTCTGCATGGCTGAGGTTATGGGGTAAGCGATGCTGCTTTTCCACAATTTCAGCTTGTGCACGTCGGCGGAAGCAGTCTATATAGAAATCCAGGCTGCTGTTTCGACCTTCAGGAGGAGTCCACCCAGAATCCTTCTTTTTGTAGTGTTGGCAGGAAGGTCTCTGTGGGTTAATATGTTGGTCAGAGGTGTGTTGGAAATATTCCTTGAGTCTGAGACGTCGAAAATAGGATTCTAGGTCACCACAGAACTGTATCATGTTCGTGGGGGTGGAGGGGCAAAAGGAGAGGCCCCGAGATAGGACAGATTCTTCCGCTGGACTAAGAGTATAGTTGGATAGATTAACAATATTGCTGGGTGGGTTACGGGAACCATTGTTGTGGCCCCTTGTGGCATATAGTAGTTTAGATAGCTTAGTGTCCTTTTTCTTTTGTAGAGAATCAAAGTGTGTTTTGTAAATGGCTTGTCTAGTTTTTGTAAAGTCCAGCCATGAGGAAGTTTGTGTAGAAGGTTGGTTCTTTATGAGAGTATCCAGTTTTGAGAGCTCATTCTTAATCTTTCCCTGTTTGCTGTAGAGGATGTTGATCAGGTGGTTCCGCAGTTTCCTTGAGAGTGTGTGGCACAAGCTGTCAGCATAGTCTGTGTGGTATGTAGATTGTAATGGATTTTTTACCTTCAGTCCTTTCGGTATGATGTCCATCTGTTTGCATTTGGAGAGGAAGATGATGTCTGTCTGTATCTGTGCGAGTTTTTTCATGAAGTTGACAGATTTCCACTCTATACGGCTAAATTCAGTGCCTTGCATAATCACAGGTTTCAGAGTAGCAGCCGTGTTAGTCTGTATTCGCAAAAAGAAAAGGAGTACTTGTGGCACCTTAGAGACTAACAAATTTATTAGAGCATAAGCTTTCGTGAGCTACAGCTCACTTCATCGGATGCATTTGGTGGAAAAAACAGAGGAGAGATTTATATACACACACACAGAGAACATGAAACAATGGGTTTATCATACACACTGTAAGGAGAGTGATCACTTAAGATAAGCCATCACCAACAGCAGGGGGGGGAAAGGAGGAAAACCTTTCATGGTGACAAGCAGGTAGGCTAATTCCAGCAGTTAACAAGAATATCAGACGAGCCATCGCTCTCACAGATCTTGGGAGACAGACCAGTCCTTGCTTACAGACAGCCCCCCAATCTGAAGCAAATACTCACCAGCAACCACACACCACACAACAGAACCACTAACCCAGGAACCTATCCTTGCAACAAAGCCCGTTGCCAACTCTGTCCACATATCTATTCAGGGGATACCATCATAGGGCCTAATCACATCAGCCACACTATCAGAGGCTCGTTCACCTGCGCATCTACCAATGTGATATATGCCATCATGTGCCAGCAATGCCCCTCTGCCATGTACATTGGCCAAACTGGACAGTCTCTACGTAAAAGAATGAATGGACACAAATCAGACGTCAAGAATTATAACATTCAAAAACCAGTTGGAGAACACTTCAATCTCTCTGGTCACTCGATCACAGACCTAAGAGCGGCTATACTTCAACAAAAAAGCTTCAAAAACAGACTCCAACGAGAGATTGCTGAATTGGAATTAATTTGCAAACTGGATACAATTAACTTAGGCTTGAATAGAGACTGGGAATGGATGAGTCATTACACAAAGTAAAACTATTTCCCCATGGTATTTCTCCCTCCCACCCCACCCCCCACTGTTCCTCTGATATTCTTAGGTTTCAGAGTAGCAGCCGTGTTAGTATGTATTCGCAAAAAGAAAAGGAGTACTTGTGGCACCTTAGAGACTAACAAATTTATTAGAGCATAAGCTTTCGTGAGCTACAGCTCACTTCATCGGATGCATTTGGTGGAAAAAACAGAGGAGAGATTTATATACACACACACAGAGAACATGAAACAATGGGTTTATCATACACACTGTAAGGAGAGTGATCACTTAAGATAAGCCATCACCAACAGCAGGGGGGGGAAAGGAGGAAAACCTTTCATGGTGACAAGCAGGTAGGCTAATTCCAGCAGTTAACAAGAATATCAGACGAGCCATCGCTCTCACAGATCTTGGGAGACAGACCAGTCCTTGCTTACAGACAGCCCCCCAATCTGAAGCAAATACTCACCAGCAACCACACACCACACAACAGAACCACTAACCCAGGAACCTATCCTTGCAACAAAGCCCGTTGCCAACTCTGTCCACATATCTATTCAGGGGATACCATCATAGGGCCTAATCACATCAGCCACACTATCAGAGGCTCGTTCACCTGCGCATCTACCAATGTGATATATGCCATCATGTGCCAGCAATGCCCCTCTGCCATGTACATTGGCCAAACTGGACAGTCTCTACGTAAAAGAATGAATGGACACAAATCAGACGTCAAGAATTATAACATTCAAAAACCAGTTGGAGAACACTTCAATCTCTCTGGTCACTCGATCACAGACCTAAGAGCGGCTATACTTCAACAAAAAAGCTTCAAAAACAGACTCCAACGAGAGATTGCTGAATTGGAATTAATTTGCAAACTGGATACAATTAACTTAGGCTTGAATAGAGACTGGGAATGGATGAGTCATTACACAAAGTAAAACTATTTCCCCATGGTATTTCTCCCTCCCACCCCACCCCCCACTGTTCCTCTGATATTCTTAGGTTTCAGAGTAGCAGCCGTGTTAGTATGTATTCGCAAAAAGAAAAGGAGTACTTGTGGCACCTTAGAGACTAACAAATTTATTAGAGCATAAGCTTTCGTGAGCTACAGCTCACTTCATCGGATGCATTTGGTGGAAAAAACAGAGGCTGATATTCTTGTTAACTGCTGGAATTAGCCTACCTTGCTTGTCACCATGAAAGGTTTTCCTCCTTTCCCCCCCCTGCTGCTGGTGATGGCTTATCTTAAGTGATCACTCTCCTTACAGTGTGTAGGATAAACCCATTGTTTCACGTTCTCTGTGTGTGTGTATATAAATCTCTCCTCTGTTTTTTCCACCAAATGCATCCGATGAAGTGAGCTGTAGCTCACGAAAGCTTATGCTCTAATAAATTTGTTAGTCTCTAAGGTGCCACAAGTACTCCTTTTCTTAAGGCATGCATAGGATTAATTAAAAATATTACAGAAAATTCCCACTTCATTTTGCTCTGGTAGTTTTAAACCTGATGCTGTACATGGAAACGTGTCCAATTGTCTCTCAGGCCTGGGCCATACCCCTTGTGTGCTCCTTTCTCCCCAATATCACACTTGTGAGAGAGCACTCCCAAGCAGAGCACAGCTGGACACCTGGGAACAGAGATGAGCCTCCCCTGAGCACAGTCAAGGTCACTGACTCTCAGGAGGACTGGTGGCTTTCTTAAGGTCCCAGCTCTTGGAGTCATGTGAATTTGTGAAAAGAAAAGGATTACTTGTGGCACCTTAGAGACTAACAAATTTATTTGAGCATAAGCTTTCGTGAGCTACAGCTCACTCTAACACGGCTGCTACTCTGAAACCTGTGAATTTGTGAGAATTTCAGCTTTTGCTTAGCCAATGAAATCAGTGTCTAGCGCTCACAGCTGGGGAGTACGGTCCAGCGGCTCCGTGGAGGGATGAATAAAGAACCCAAACTGATCAGTTTTGTAATCCCATGATTTTGGGGCCTCAATTCTGAGCTCTGAAGCTGGTGACGCTGCATAGATGGTGGGCTCTATGTGCCTATGAGCTCCAAAGTACGCGAGTAACAACCAGCACAGAGATCTCCTCTGAAGTAGCTGACACTGCTGCAAGGCTTAGCTGAGCCATTGGGTGGGAAAGGGTGGGTTGTGGGGTGGGATGCTGGGTGGGGCAGGGCAGGCTGGAGAGAGTGAGGTGGCAAGTGGGGAAGATTGACTGGGCAGGGGGGAGGGAAGGCTGGTTGAGGGTGGCAGGGAAGGCTTGTGGGGAAGGGGATGGGGCTGCGGCAGCAGCAGGTGCTGGGAGGAGGGTGGCAGGCACTAGGTGGGAAGTTGAGAGGGTGTTGGTTGCTGGAGGCTGGGTTGGGGGAAGCAGGTGCTTGGTGGGAAAAGTTCAGGGGCATGGGCAGTGGGCTAGCAGGGGCAAAGGCTAGGCTGGGTTTGGCAGATGCTGGGCAGGGAAGGCTGGGCTGGTGGGGTGGGGAAGGCCACAGGCACTTTGCTTGGCCTTTCCACACAGCCTCTGTCTGTCCAGCCCTGTTTTCAGGGCGTGGCCTCGCTTGCTGATCAGTCTTCAGAGGCTGTTGCTGCAGTGCAAAGGCAATCAAGTGCTGGATTAACCTGACTGCTTCTGCCCCGTGCCTCAGTGGACACCCTGAATGAGAGCTGGCAGAGGGACCCTTGCATCCTGAGCAGAGCTCCCTTCCAAGGGGTATGCCCAGGCAGCTTTTTCTTCTGTGCCAGGGCTTTGGGGTGAGAGGAGATGGCTGCCCTGACAGGAATCTGGGTCCCATGGATCCAACACCCTTTGTCCCTTGGGTGGCTGTTAACAGCATCACAGGCTAGTCTGTGAGCCTGTGTGGGCTAGAGGGCGGCTGCTGTTCATTGATCCCTCGCCCTCGTTATCTGTAGCCTCTTCCTGGCCGCTAAGGGGGTTACAGGGTGAGGGCAGGGCTGGGCCTGGAGCCTGAGCTTTGGCAATCTGCCACCGACTGCCATGCCGGTGTTACAGTAACATCAGGACTCTGATCTGAACTCTGCTTCATGCTGTCACCTTGGCCCGGGAGTTTCTCCACCTGCTGTTCACCTGAAGGTGGTGAGTGATTTTCTTGTAATGTTTGAGCCAAATCAGTGCAGCTGTTTGAGTCCCACAAGGTGTGGACTTCACTGTGATGTGGAGAATGAACTCTGCGGGTGGGGCAAGGGCTCTGCCACTGGGGCAGCGGGGGCCTGCTCTCCAGGCCAGTTCTCTAAAGTCAGTCTTTGTATCTTAAGAACATAAGAACAGCCACGCTGGGTCAGCCCAATGGTCCATCCAGCCCAGTATCCTGCCTTCTGACCGTGGCCGGTGCCAGATGTTTCAGAGGGAATGAACAGAACAGAGCAATGACTGAGTGATCCATCCCATCCTCCACTCCCAGCTTCTGGAGTTAGAGGTTTAGGACCCCCAGGGGTTGCCTCCCTGACCATCTTGGCTAATAGCCATTGGTGGGCCTATTCTCCATGCAGGGGCGGCAGGTTTGTATAATTCTTGGTGGTGCCTAGAACTTGCCCCTGCCCAAACTCTGCCCCCACCTGCCCAAGGCTCTGGGAGGGAGTTTGGGTGGGGGAGGAGGTCTGGGCTGCAGGCCCTAGGCTGGGGCAGGTGATTGGGGTGCAGGGTGCAGGCTCTGGGAGCGAGTTTGGGGATGGGAGGGGGTGCAAAGACAGGGCTTACAAAGGTGAGGGCTGTGAGGTATGGTGCCAGATGAGGGGTTTGGGGTGTGGGAGGGGCTCAGGGTGAGAGTAGGAGTGTGGGGGTGAGGGCTTTGTCTGGGGCTGGGGCGTTTGGGGTGTTAGAGAAGCTCAGGGCTTGGGCAGAAAGTTAGGGTGCGGGGGGATGAGGGCTCTGGCTGGGACTGGGGATGAGGGGTTTGGGGTGCTGGAGGGGCTCAGGGCTAAGGTTGAGGGTTGAGGTGGGGGGTGAAAGCTCTGGCTGGGGGTGTGGGCTCTGGGGTGGGGAAGGGCTGGGGATGAGTTTGGGGTGCAGGCAGGCTGCTCTAGGACAGGAGCCAGAGAGGAGAACTCCCCCCAGCCCTTTCCCTGCTTGCAGCAGTGAGCTCTGGGGAGGAGCCCCCCTTTCCCGCCCCCCCCCAGCAGCATACTCACTCCCAGCACTGTCACTTCATTTCCTCCTAGGGCCCCTCTCAGGTCCAGGAATCTCCCTCCCCTCCCCCAGGGTGGATGCCGGGGGGTGCTGCATGCGCCTCCTCCCCTGCTCTTGCCCCTGACTGTAGCCTCACTGGGGGTGAGGGATGGGGCTGCCTCCTTGCCCAGCATGGGGCAGGAGTGGTGACTGCGGGCGGAGGGGGGGGCCCTGTGCTGGTGGAGGGTCCCGCCGGGAAAGAGAAGGGTCTGAGGTGGAAGGGCAGGCTCAGAGTCGGTCTGCCCTGGCAAGGGAGTGGGGGGGGCACAAGGACCCTGCGGCAGCAGTTGCTGCAGGGAGGCAGCATGGAGGCAGGGATGCTCTGCTCTGGTGCTTGGGGGCAGCAAGGGAAGGCCGGGGTACACTCGTAGGAGGCGCGGGGTGGCGGCAGGTGGGCCGGGGGGGGGGGACACACCCTGCCCCAAATACTGGTGGAGCTGGGCCCCTAGGCTCTGAATATTGCTAGTGCCAAGTCACCACAGGCCCATATAACTTGCCGCCTATGTCTCCATGAACCCTTGGTGCTGCCTGTGCTCAGCAAGGCCTTGATTCTGCCTCCCAGAGCTCAGTGGGCACTGTGTGACTGATTCAAAGGGCACAGGGGCCAGCCCCAGTCCCCTTCTCATGCTCATGCTGGCTGTGCTGCTCCTCCCTGCAGGAGGCAGGTGGCTGATTGGGGGAAACCAGCTAGAAACCTTGCTGATTGTAGCACAGCAGCTGCTGCAGCTTCCGGGGCTTGGCAAGTCCAACTCCTCCACTGAGATTTCCCCGTGGTGAACTGCAGGCAGAAAATTCTGTGTGCGGTGGGAAGCACTTGCTCTGTCTCTCGCTGGGGTGGAGTCCACCAGCATTGTGCGGCAGTTAGACGTTGGGGGCTTGGCTGACGGAGCTGGCGACGTGCTGGCTGTGAGCGCTCATCCTAAACCAAGTCCAGGCAGAGCTAAATGAATGTAGCACCTGGGTTGCCGTATCCGTGTTCTGGAGATATTCCCATTACCCAGTGCTCCATAGGATCTGACATGGCGACATTCACTGATGAGAGTCCAAGTGAACCTGTAACCTTGGTGGCGAAGATTGGTGGGGAGAGAGGGGGAATTGCTGAAGGGGGGTGGCATGTCCACAGGTCTACCAGGACTGGGGCAGGGTATTGACCAGACTCTGTGGTTGGTACCATGCACCACCTCCCTGCGTTAGCCCCGCCCATGTGCTGCCCAGAAAGGGGGATGGGTTGATAGAACACTCAGGGCTCACTGCATGTCCATTTCCTGGGCCGCCATTGGGACCAAACCACAAATGAGGGTGGGGGTAAACTGGACAGTGAGTGGCCAGTGGAGGAGAGGCCTGAGGGAGAAATGGGGCCGGGATGCAAAGGTGCAGGGTCCAGGAGCTGCCAGAGGGGGCAGGCTGAGATGGGACCCCCACAGCAGGGCCCGCAGCACAGGGGCATTGCCCAACTGGAGCAGGGGATGGGGAGCCCTGAGATGGCAAGAGGGATGCAGAGATGCTGGCATGTCTGCGGCTCTGGGATTGCACTGCTCTCTGCCTTGCCCACAGCTGACCCCGCCCAAGGAGCACAACTCCTGGGTGAGACCCTGGAGCTGTGGGGTGAAGGGTATGCCTGCAGCAGGAGCTACCAGCACATGACGCTAAGGGTGGGCTGTCCACGAGCAGTGCCTTGTGGGGTGAGGGGGTGGAAATCTGGAGGAAGCCCCAGAGGCAAAGGGGTAACTGAGTGCAATCCCTGGAGAAATGCTCCCCAGTTCTGGGAACCCAGACCCGGGGAGGGTGTGTAGGGCGGGGGGTAGAACTTGCTGAGACCCGGGACTGCTGAGTTGGGCAAAGGAAGTGACTCTTTGGGTGGGGTGATTTGACAGCAAGGGGGATGCATGGGCTGTAGCCCCTCTGGGCAGGGAGTGGGGGTTGGGTCTCTGCAGGCACCCACTGTTCTGTCCTGGCTCTGCAGCCCTCTGTTGAACCTGGGGGCTGCTTTTATCGGGTTCCTGCTGACCCTTCCCCTGCCCATGCAGCCACTGTGCTCTGCGGGTCCACTAGCGCTGGAGGCCAGGGCAGGGAGGAGGCCAGCTGGTAGCTAACTATGTGGGGCCTCCTTCCTGCGCTCTGTGTTAAATGCTGGGGCTGGCAGGAACTTTCCAGGAAACAGCAGAGAGAGGAGCAGGGGTGGGGAATAACAGCGCAGTGACGTCACCGCCACTCTTGATTGGGGGGGGTTGTCCCTTTTGAAGGGAATGAGTGAGCTTGTTTTACGCAAGCTAGCGTGCTAACAGTATCAGTCTGGCCCCAGTGTGCAGGTGACCCCTTTGTTTGTTTGACAATCCCGCTCACCCCCAGGGAACATACAGCAGTTCAGCCTCAGGAGGTGGTGAGGCTACGTGGCCTGCCCTGGAGGAGGAACCTTGGCAGCAGAGGTGACACGTGGGGGAAGCATGCCATACGCCCTGTGGGCTGCAGCACGGCCTCCCAATCCCTCAATGCGCCTTCTTCAGTGCCAAGCAGGGCCACTTACCAGCTCAGAACCAGCTCGGGCCCGCCCCCCGCCCACCCTCCTCTGCCAGCTCCACCTTTGGCTGCAGGCTCCCGGTCATGCCTGGCCTTTGGCCGTGGGATCCAGTTCCCCCTGCTCTATTCCTGGCTCCGGGATGGACTCTGTGAGGTTAGACACTGGTGTTGGTGCAGCCCCTGTGCACGCATGTGCCCACACAGCTGCAGGAGGTTAAATGCCAAGGCTTCCCCCTCTCTCTGATGCAGGATCCCCACTTCGCTCCCAGCAAGGTGCTGTGGTTTGCGATGCGCTTGGAGCTCCTCAGAGCCACACTGCTGGAGCAGGGCAAGCTGCTTGAGGGAGACACGCCCTGGGAGCCAGCCTCGGAGACCATCCCCATTGCCCTGAGCCCTCCCGGATTTAGGCAGGGCAGAGGCAACGCCTTTCTGTAGCTCAGGCTGGGGCACAAATTAAAGGTTCTGGTGTGAACCCTAAAAGAAATCGGGGGGAGGGGGCGGCACATGACTGCACGTGCCCCCCGATGTCCACATCAAAGCGGTTCCTCCAAGAGAGTGGTCCAAAGCTGGGGCCCTAGCACTGATCCTGTGGCTCCCTGACAGTCAGATCAGTTCAGTTCATGTGAAAGCTGGTCTCCAGGCAGATAGCCTATTGAGTCAGACACTTTGTGCCTTCCCTTTCCCACTCGCTGCATAGCAGGACAAAGCCCACAGGAAAGGGAGGCACACACTGCTCATAAAAATATTGCCTGAATTTCCACATCCAAACAAGTGCTCCACAGGGTCAGGGCTACTCTCGCTGCCCAGTTCAGTCCCCCGGAGCATGGCTGGTGCTGCCTTGGACCCACCTGCGGCCTGTCTGGAAGCCTGGTCTGGAGCATGCCTCTTTCCATAGGTGCTGGGTGTCATGATTGGCATTGGTGTTTCCATGTTGCTCATCGCCACCTTGATCCTGGTGCTGGTCCGTAGGCTGTGCTACAAGAGTAAGTGCCCAGCCCTGCAGGGAGCAAATCTGATCCCTTTCTCAGCCATGGCTCAGGCACGCTGTTGCCCCTCAGGCCATCTTGGGCTTAGTGTCTGCATGCCTGTATAGCTAGAGCAGGGGGCTGGCAACCAGGACTCCTGGGTTCTCTTCTACTGACTCACTGCCCTGTGCCTAAGTTTCCCAACATACAAAGGGATTGTGAGGGGTATCCAGGGACTGGTTGGGAAGGGAATAAAGCTCCTGGGGTTCTTTGCGGGCAGCCCAGCTTCCTGGGGCTGAAGTGGGGGGGGTCAGGCAGGACTCTGCCATCTGTACCCCTAAGGCCTCTCCCTGGGCTGGGAGGTGGGTTGTGATGGGGAGTGCAAGCAGGGAGTCAGATTGGTGGGGAAGGGAGCAGGCTCCAACCCACGCTGGGGTGGGGCCCTGGGTTCCCTGCACTGGTAACCTTTCATGTCTCCCTCTCTCTCGCAGGTTCAGGCTCAGGAGACGCCCAAGTATCAATTCCGCAAGCAGGACGAAGTGCGGTTCTACGGGCGCAAGATCATGCGCAAGGTATATGACTGGGGCAGAGCACAATGCGCTGGCCCAGGCTGGGGAGTTGGTGCTGACAGTGAAAGCTTTGATGGCTCTGCAAGCTCCAGTGTAGTGCTCCAATCCCTGCCCATCTGAAGGGCATCTCTGGGGGTAGTTCAATTTCACAGTTAGACACTGGTGTTGGACAGGGTGATGGCTCCCGGCCAGTATGGCCAGGGGCTCCAAGCTGCAGAGATTGTTCTGCCACAGGGTGTTGAGTCCTGGCCTTGGCCTGTGCCCCTGTGAGCTGGCCCCAGGGCACCTCCCCCAACCCATGCTCCTCTCCTCCCGCTGCAGCTGAGGAGTAAGAGCTCTAGCAGATGGGCCTGGTCTCCCGGTCATCCTGCCTGTCACAGAGCCACAGGGTCTAGCCTATGCCCCCGCCCCCCGTAACCAGTCCTTTGGGAGTGACCCCTTCAGTGTGATTGGTCCCAAGGACCACACAATTACACAGGGTAGGCCCAAAACTTGGTCCTTGGGTGCCATTTCTGGCTGTCTCTCTGCAGCAAATTTGGCTGAGTCAATGTGATGGGTTGGAGCACAGAAACCCCCTTGGGGTTGCCAACTGATGTGCCAAGACTACTTCTGCCCCTGCTTTCCTGCCCTGGCAGCTTGGGACTTCAGTGCCCTACCTGGTTTGAGCCAGACCCACTAGCCTGCTGCAAACCCAGACCCAGGTCTGAACCACATCCCCTAACAGCTGTAGGCTCTATTGAAAACAGGTTAAGAAGTGTTCCTGTCTTTAATACTCAGATGTTAAAGAAGGTTGTCCCTTTTGAAGGGAATGAGTGAGTCTGTCTTATCACCCCCTCCTCTCTAGGGGCTGGCACCCCTCTTGGACATCCTTCCTCATCTGCCCCAGGCAACACATGGCTTGGGCGGCCTTAACTGGCGTCTCCCTCCCTACGGTCTATCTCAGGGGTGGCCAACCTGTGGCTCCAGAGCCACATGCAGCTCTTCAAAAGTTAATATGCAGCTCGTTATATAGGCACCAACTCCAGGGCTGGAGCTACAGGCGCCAACTTTCCAGTGTGCTACAGGGTGCTCACTGCTCAACTGCGGGCTCTGTCCCAGGCCCAGCCCCCAGCTCCACTCCACTCCTTCCCCCAAGGCCCCTGCCCCTTCCCCGGAGTCTGCTGCGCCCTTGCTCCTCCTCCCTCCTTCCTCCCGAGAACCTTCTGCGCAACACAAAACAGTGGATCGCGGCGGGCGGGAGGCACAGGAATGGGGAGTTAGGCGCTGATCGGCGGTGCTGCTGGAGGCTGGGAGACACTGTGGGTAGGGTGGGAGCTGATGGGGGGCTGCTGACATAATACTGTGGCTCTTTGGCAAGGCATTTTGGTAAATTCTGGCTCCTTCTCAGGCTCGTCACCCCCGGTCTATCTACACAGGAGCTAGGAGGTTGCTCCCTAGCCAGGTGGACAGAGGCACAGATTTACGCAAGCTAGCGCGCTAACAATAGCAGTGCGGCCCCAGTGTGCGGGTGAGCGCCAGAGTACAATCCCGCTCACCCCCAGGGAACATACAGCAGTTCAGCCTCAGGAGGTGGTGAGGCTACGTGGCCTGCCCTGGAGAAGGAACCTTGGCACCAGAGGTGACATGTGGGGGAAGCATGCCATACGCCCTGTGGGCTGTAGCGCGGGCTCCCAATCCCTCACTGCGCCTTCTTCAGTGCCATGCAGGGCCACTTCCCAGCTCAGAACCAGCTCGGGCCCGCCCCCCGCCCACCCTCCTCTGCCAGCTCCACCTTTGGCTGCAGGCTCCCGGTCATGCCTGGCCTTTGACCGGGGCATCCAGTTCCCCGTGCTCTATTCCTGGCTCCGGGATGGACTCTGTGAGGTTAGACACTGGTGTTGGTGCAGCCCCTGTGCACGCATGTGCCCACACAGCTGCAGGAGGTTAAATGCCAAGGCTTCCCCCTCTCTCTGATGCAGGATCCCCACTTCGCTCCCAGCAAGGTGCTGTGGTTTGCGATGCGCTTGGAGCTCCTCAGAGCCACACTGCTGGAGCAGGGCAAGCTGCTTGAGGGAGACACGCCTTGGAGCCAGCCTTGGAGACCATCCCCATTGCCCTGAGCCCTCCCGGATTTATGCAGGGTAGAGGCAACGCCTTTCTGTAGCTCAGGCTGGGGCACAAATTAAAGGTTCTGGTGTGAACCCTAAAAGAAATCGGGGGGAGGGGCCGGCACATGACTGCACGTGCCCCCCGATCTCCACATCAAAGCGGTTCCTCCAAGAGAGTGGTCCAAAGCTGGGGCCCTAGCACTGATCCTGTGGCTCCCTGACAGTCAGATCAGTTCAGTTCATGTGAATGCTGGTCTCCAGACAGATAGCCTATTGAGTCAGACACTTTGTGCCTTCCCTTTCCCACTCGCTGCATAGCAGGACAAAGCCCACAGGAAAGGGAGGCACACACTGCTCATAAAAATATTGCCTGAATTTCCACATCCAAACAAGTGCTCCACAGGGTCAGGGCTTTGGACTTATCCGTCTTGAGGAAGTTTCTATCATTTGCACATTTTGCCACATCACCATTTATCCCCTTTTCCAGATCATTTATGAATATGTTGAACATCACTAGTCCCAGTACAGATCCCTGGGAGACACCACTATTTACCTCTCTTCATTCTGAATATTGACCATTTATTCCTATCCTTTGTTTCCTGTCTTTTAAGTTACTGATCCATGAGAGGACTTTTCCTCTTATCCCATGACTGCTTACTTTGCTTAGGACCCCCACCAAAGGCTCTTTGTCAAAGGCTTTCTGAAAGTCCAGGAACCTCATGTCTCCTACTTTGCCCATGAGCATTTTAACCCTTCTGGACCCATTGGGTAACAGTGTGAAGTACAGAGGAAAACTGAGGCATGCATAGGCTTAATTAAAAATATTACAGAAAATTCCCACTTCATTTTGCTCTGGTAGTTTTAAACCTGATGCTGTACATGGAAACGTGTCCAATTGTCTCTCAGGCCTGGGCCATACCCCTTGTGTGCTCCTTTCTCCCCAATATCACACTTGTGAGAGAGCACTCCCAAGCAGAGCACAGCTGGACACCTGGGAACAGAGATGAGCCTCCCCTGAGCACAGTCAAGGTCACTGACTCTCAGGAGGACTGGTGGCTTTCTTAAGGTCCCAGCTCTTGGAGTCATGTGAATTTGTGAAAAGAAAAGGATTACTTGTGGCACCTTAGAGACTAACAAATTTATTTGAGCATAAGCTTTCGTGAGCTACAGCTCACTCTAACACGGCTGCTACTCTGAAGCCTGTGAATTTGTGAGAATTTCAGCTTTTGCTTAGCCAATGAAATCAGTGTCTAGCGCTCACAGCTGGGGAGTACGGTCCAGCGGCTCCGTGGAGGGATGAATAAAGAACCCAAACTGATCAGTTTTGTAATCCCATGATTTTGGGGCCTCAATTCTGAGCTCTGAAGCTGGTGACGCTGCATAGATGGTGGGCTCTATGTGCCTATGAGCTCCAAAGTACGCGAGTAACAACCAGCACAGAGATCTCCTCTGAAGTAGCTGACACTGCTGCAAGGCTTAGCTGAGCCATTGGGTGGGAAAGGGTGGGTTGTGGGATGGGATGCTGGGTGGGGCAGGGCAGGCTGAAGAGAGTGAGGTGGCAAGTGGGGAAGACTGACTGGGCAGGGGGGAGGGAAGGCTGGTTGAGGGTGGCAGGGAAGGCTTGTGGGGAAGGGGATGGGGCGGCGGCAGCAGCAGGTGCTGGGAGGAGGGTGGCAGGCACTAGGTGGGAAGTTGAGGGGGTGTTGGTTGCGGGAGGCTGGGTTGGGGGAAGCAGGTGCTGGGTGGGAAAAGTTCGGGGGCATGGGCAGTGGGCTAGCAGGGGCAAAGGCTAGGCTGGGTGTGGCAGATGCTGGGCAGGGAAGGCTGGGCTGGTGGGGTGGGGAAGGCCACAGGCACTTTGCTTGGCTTTTCCACACAGCCTCTGTCTGTCCAGCCCTGTTTTCAGGGCGTGGCCTCGCTTGCTGATCAGTCTTCAGAGGCTGTTGCTGCAGTGCAAAGGCAATCAAGTGCTGGATTAACCTGACTGCTTCTGCCCCGTGCCTCAGTGGGCACCCTGAATGAGAGCTGGCAGAGGGACCCTTGCATCCTGAGCAGAGCTCCCTTCCAAGGGGTATGCCCAGGCAGCTTTTTCTTCTGTGCCAGGGCTTTGGGGTGAGAGGAGATGGCTGCCCTGACAGGAATCTGGGTCCCATGGATCCAACACCCTTTGTCCCTTGGGTGGCTGTTAACAGCATCACAGGCTAGTCTGTGAGCCTGTGTGGGCTAGAGGGCGGCTGCTGTTCATTGATCCCTCGCCCTCGTTATCTGTAGCCTCTTCCTGGCCGCTAAGGGGGTTACAGGGTGAGGGCAGGGCTGGGCCTGGAGCCTGACCTTTGGCAATCTGCCACCGACTGCCGTGCCGGTGTTACAGTAACATCAGGACTCTGATCTGAACTCTGCTTCATGCTGTCACCTTGGCCCGGGAGTTTCTCCACCTGGTGTTCACCTGAAGGTGGTGAGTGATTTTCTTGTAATGTTTGAGCCAAATCAGTGCAGCTGTTTGAGTCCCACAAGGTGTGGACTTCACTGTGATGTGGAGAATGAACTCTGCGGGTGGGGCAAGGGCTCTGCCACTAGGGCAGCGGGGGCCTGCTCTCCAGGCCAGTTCTCTAAAGTCAGTCTTTGAATCTTAAGAACATAAAAAGAGCCACAATGGGTCAGCCCAATGGTCCATCCAGCCCAGTATCCTGCCTTCTGACCGTGGCCGGTGCCAGATGTTTCAGAGGGAATGAACAGAACAGAGCAATGACTGAGTGATCCATCCCATCCTCCACTCCCAGCTTCTGCGGCAGGTTTGTATAATTTTTGGTGGTGCCTAGAACTTGCCCCTGCCCAAACTCTGCCCCCACCTGCCCAAGGCTCTGGGAGGGAGTTTGGGTGGGGGAGGAGGTCTGGGCTGCAGGCCCTAGGCTGGGGCAGGTGATTGGGGTGCAGGGTGCAGGCTCTGGGAGCAAGTTTGGGGATGGGAGGGGGTGCAAAGACAGGGCTTACAAAGGTGAGGGCTGTGAGGTATGGTGCCAGATGAGGGGTTTGGGGTGTGGGAGGGGCTCAGGGTGAGAGTAGGAGTGTGGGGGTGAGGGCTTTGTCTGGGGCTGGGGGGTTTGGGGTGTTAGAGAAACTCAGGGCTTGGGCAGAAAGTTAGGGTGTGGGGGGATGAGGGCTCTGGCTGGGACTGGGGATGAGGGGTTTGGGGTGCTGGAGGGGCTCAGGGCTAAGGTTGAGGGTTGAGGTGGGGGGTGAAAGCTCTGGCTGGGGGTGTGGGCTCTGGGGTGGGGAAGGGCTGGGGATGAGTTTGGGGTGCAGGCAGGCTGCTCTAGGACAGGAGCCAGAGAGGAGGACTCCCCCCAGCCCTTTCCCTGCTGGCAGCAGCGAGCTCTGGGGAGGAGCCCCCCTTTCCCGCCCCCCCCCCCCAGCAGCATACTCACTCCCAGCACTGTCACTTCATTTGCTCCTAGGGCCCCTCTCAGGTCTAGGAATCTCCCTCCCCTCCCCCAGGGTGGATGCCGGGGGGTGCTGCATGCGCCTCCTCCCCTGCACTTGGCCCTGACTGTAGCCTCACTGGGGGTGAGGGATGGGGCTGCCTCCTTGCCCAGCATGGGGCAGGAGAGTTGACTGCGGGCGGAGGGGGGGGCCCTGTGCTGGTGGAGGGTCCCGCCGGAAAAGGGAAGGGTCTGAGGTGGAAGGGCAGGCTCAGAGTCGGTCTGCCCTGGCAAGGGAGTGGGGGGGGGGGCACAAGGACCTTGCGGCAGCAGTTGCTGCAGGGAGGCAGCATGGAGGCAGGGATGCTCTGCTCTGGTGCTTGGGGGCAGCAAGGGAAGGCCGGGGTACACTCGTAGGAGGCGCGGGGTGGCGGCAGGTGGGCCGGGGGGGGGGACACACCCTGCCCCAAATACTGGTGGAGCTGGGCCCCTAGGCTTTGAATATTGCTAGTGCCAAGTCACCACAGGCCCATATAACTTGCCGCCTATGTCTCCATGACCCCTTGGTGCTGCCTGTGCTCAGCAAGGCCTTGATTCTGCCTCCCAGAGCTCAGTGGGCACTGTGTGACTGATTCAAAGGGCACAGGGGCCAGCCCCAGTCCCCTTCTCATGCTCATGCTCTCTGTGCTGCTCCTCCCTGCAGGAGGCAGGTGGCTGATTGGGGGAAACCAGCTAGAAACCTTGCTGATTGTAGCACAGCAGCTGCTGCAGCTTCTGGGGCTTGGCAAGTCCAACTCCTCCACTGAGATTTCCCTGTGGTGAACTGCAGGCAGAAAATTCTGTGTGTGGTGGGAAGCGCTTGCTCTGTCTCTCGCTGGGGTGGAGTCCACCAGCATTGTGCGGCAGTTAGACGTTGGGGGCTTGGCTGACGGAGCTGGCGACGTGCTGGCTGTGAGCGCTCATCCTAAACCAAGTCCAGGCAGAGCTAAATGAATGTAGCACCTGGGTTGCCGTATCCGTGTTCTGGAGATATTCCCATTACCCAGTGCTCCATAGGATCTGACATGGCGACATTCACTGATGAGAGTCCAAGTGAACCTGTAACCTTGGTGGCGAAGATTGGTGGGGAGAGAGGGGGAATTGCTGAAAGGGGGTGGCATGTCCACAGGTCTACCAGGACTGGGGCAGGGTATTGACCAGACTCTGTGGTTGGTACCATGCACCACCTCCCTGCGTTAGCCCCGCCCATGTGCTGCCCAGAAAGGGGGATGGGTTGATAGAACACTCAGGGCTCACTGCATGTCCATTTCCTGGGCCGCCATTGGGACCAAACCACAAATGAGGGTGGGGGTAAACTGGACAGTGAGTGGCCAGTGGAGGAGAGGCCTGAGGGAGAAATGGGGCCGGGATGCAAAGGTGCAGGGTCCAGCAGCTGCCAGAGGGGGCAGGCTGAGATGGGACCCCCACAGCAGGGCCCGCAGCACAGGGGCATTGCCCAACTGGAGCAGGGGATGGGGAGCCCTGAGATGGCAAGAGGGATGCAGAGATGCTGGCATGTCTGCGGCTCTGGGATTGCACTGCTCTCTGCCTTGCCCACAGCTGACCCCGCCCAAGGAGCACAACTCCTGGGTGAGACCCTGGAGCTGTGGGGTGAAGGGTATGCCTGCAGCAGGAGCTACCAGCACATGACGCTAAGGGTGGGCTGTCCACGGGCAGTGCCTTGTGGGCTGAGGGGGTGGAAATCTGGAGGAAGCCCCAGAGGCAAAGGGGTAACAGAGTGCAATCCCTGGAGAAATGCTCCCCAGTTCTGGGAACCCAGACCCGGGGAGGGTGTGTAGGGCGGGGGGTAGAACTTGCTGAGACCTGGGACTGCTGAGTTGGGCAAAGGAAGTGACTCTTTGGGTGGGGTGATTTGACAGCAAGGGGGATGCATGGGCTGTAGCCCCTCTGGGCAGGGAGTGGGGGTTGGGTCTCTGCAGGCACCCACTGTTCTGTCCTGGCTCTGCAGCCCTCTGTTGAACCTGGGGGCTGCTTTTATCGGGTTCCTGCTGACCCTTCCCCTGCCCATGCAGCCACTGTGCTCTGCGGGTCCACTAGCGCTGGAGGCCAGGGCAGGGAGGAGGCCAGCTGGTAGCTAACTATGTGGGGCCTCCTTCCTGCGCTCTGTGTTAAATGCTGGGGCTGGCAGGAACTTTCCAGGAAACAGCAGAGAGAGGAGCAGGGGTGGGGAATAACAGCGCAGTGACGTCACCGCCACTCTGCTGCATGGGCTGGGTGCAGCCGGGTCTAACCCGGGAGCAGCTCACAGGGGAAGCTTTCCAAGGCGTTGGCACTGCATCCCATCACAGGGGCTGGGGCACAGGGAGACGAGTATTGTCCCCATGGCTAAGGGGTCTGCACTCTGCACAGTACCCCTGGCGTGCAGCCCAGATCCCCAACCTGGGAGAGTGTGGGCCCCCCTGGGGCTGTCTGCCTAGCCCTGTGGCTGTGGCTCTGCTCGGATTTCCCCTCCTGGAGCCCTAGAGAAAGTACCTTGGGGCTGAACTTTGTTGCACAATCTCCTGCGAGTGGAAGGTGGTGAGGGGTTCCCAGGAGTCAGTTTCCACTATTTCAATTACCCAGGTTGAAAACATGACCCATGCCTGGGCTCCTCCTCCCAAAGCTTGCACACCAAGCAGCCCCTGCTCCTCAGCCCTGGCTGCCAGACACATTGCTGGGCACTATCCTGATGCTTTCTTGCCTCTGCTGTGCCAATCCCTGGGACGGGGGAAGGGCTAAAATGGATTTCCCCAGTGGGCCCAGAGTCCAAGCTCCTTTCTCACCCTGAATAGTAGCTGGCCTGAGCACACACATCCAGCACTGGAGCCAAGTTACTCCTGGGTGAACGGCCCTCCCTAGGGGACTGGTGCTGGTCCTGGCCTTCCAACAGCCTCTCCATGTGTTCCCTGGCCGGCCAGGGCTCTGTTGGCATCCCCTTCCCCTGAGACCACAGAGCTCTGCCTTGGCTGGCGAAGGTTAAGCTGCCCCTGTGTATTGCCGCTTTGCCTGCCCTGCCCGTGTGTCCAAGCTGCAGCAAGCAAGTTCCTGGTGAGGTCCTGGTGTGCAGCGAGAATGTCCTGCTAGAGCCATTTCATCCCAGGATCTGCACTCGCATGGGGAGCTGGGGCAGGGCAGCACTGGCAGGAGAGGTTGCAGGGGCAGTACTGGCTATTGCTGCTCTGATGGAAGCCAACACAGCATGGGGGAGACTGTTACTAACAAGGGATTGGGGGGGGTTGTCCCTTTTGAAGGGAATGAGTGAGCTTGTTTTACGCAAGCTAGCGTGCTAACAGTATCAGTCTGGCCCCAGTGTGCAGGTGACCCCTTTGTTTGTTTGACAATCCCGCTCACCCCCAGGGAACATACAGCAGTTCAGCCTCAGGAGGTGGTGAGACTACGTGGCCTGCCCTGGAGGAGGAACCTTGGCAGCAGAGGTGACACGTGGGGGAAGCATGCCATACGCCCTGTGGGCTGCAGCACGGCCTCCCAATCCCTCACTGCGCCTTCTTCAGTGCCAAGCAGGGCCACTTCCCAGCTCAGAACCAGCTCGGGCCCGCCCCCCGCCCCTCCTGCTCTGCCAGCTCTACCTTTGGCTGCAGGCTCCCAGTCATGCCTGGCCTTTGGCCGTGGGATCCAGTTCCCCCTGCTCTATTCCTGGCTCCGGGATGGACTCTGTGAGGTTAGACACTGGTGTTGGTGCAGCCCCTGTGCACGCATGTGCCCACACAGCTGCAGGAGGTTAAATGCCAAGGCTTCCCCCTCTCTCTGATGCAGGATCCCCACTTCGCTCCCAGCAAGGTGCTGTGGTTTGCGATGCGCTTGGAGCTCCTCAGAGCCACACTGCTGGAGCAGGGCAAGCTGCTTGAGGGAGACGCCCTGGGAGCCAGCCTTGGAGACCATCCCCATTGCCCTGAGCCCTCCCGGATTTATGCAGGGTAGAGGCAACGCCTTTCTGTAGCTCAGGCTGGGGCACAAATTAAAGGTTCTGGTGTGAACCCTAAAAGAAATCGGGGGGAGGGGCCGGCACATGACTGCACGTGCCCCCCGATCTCCACATCAAAGCGGTTCCTCCAAGAGAGTGGTCCAAAGCTGGGGCCCTAGCACTGATCCTGTGGCTCCCTGACAGTCAGATCAGTTCAGTTCATGTGAATGCTGGTCTCCAGGCAGATAACCTATTGAGTCAGACAGTTTGTGCCTTCCCTTTCCCACTCGCTGCATAGCAGGACAAAGCCCACAGGAAAGGGAGGCACACACTGCTCATAAAAATATTGCTTGAATTTCCACATCCAAACAAATGCTCCACAGGGTCAGGGCTACTCTCGCTGCCCCGTTCAGTCCCCCGGAGCATGGCTGGTGCTGCCTTGGACCCACCTGCGGCCTGGCTGGAAGACTGGTCTGGAACATGCCTCTTCCCATAGGTGCTGAGTGTCATGATTGGCGTTGGTGTTTCCATGTTGCTCATCGCCACCTTGATCCTGGTCTTGGTCCGTAGGCTGCGCTACAAGAGTAAGTGCCCAGCCCTGCAGGGAGCAAATCTGATCCCTTTCGCAGCCATGGCTCTGGCACGCTGCTGCCCCTCAGGCCATCTTGGGCTTAGTGTCTGCATGCCTGTATAGCTAAAGCAGGGGGCTGGCAACCAGGACTCCTGGGTTCTCTTCTACTGACTCACTGCCCTGTGCCTAAGTTTCCCAACATACAAAGGGATTGTGAGGGGTATCCAGGGACTGGTTGGGAAGGGAATAAAGATCCTGGGGTTCTTTGCGGGCAGCCCAGCTTCCTGGGGCTGAAGTGGGGGGGGGTCAGGCAGGACTCTGCCATCTGTATCCCCAAGGCCTCTCCCTGGGCTGGGAGGTGGGTTGTGATGGGGAGTGCAAGCAGGGAGTCAGATTGGTGGGGAAGGGAGCAGGCTCCAACCCACGCTGGGGTGGGGCCCTGGGTTCCCTGCACTGGTAACCTTTCATGTCTCCCTCTCTCTCGGAGGTTCAGGCTCAGGAGACGCCCAAGTATCAATTCCGCAAGCAGGACGAAGTGCGGTTCTACGGGCGCAAGATCATGCGCAAGGTATGGGGCTGGGGCAGAGCACAATGCGCTGGCCCAGGCTGGGGAGTTGGTGCTGACAGTGAAAGCTTTGATGGCTCTGCAAGCTCCAGTGTAGTGCTCCAATCCCTGTCCCCTCCCTGCCCATCTGAAGGGCGGCTCTGGGGGTAGTTCAATTTCACAGTTAGACACTGGTGTTGGACAGGGTGATGGCTCCCGGCCAGCATGGCCAGGGGCTCCAAACTGCAGAGATTGTTCTGCCACAGGGTGTTGTGTCCTGGCCTTGGCCTGTGCCCCTGTGAGCTGGCCCCATGGCACCTCCCCCAACCCATGCTCCTCTCCTTCCGCTGCAGCTGAGGAGTAAGAGCTCTAGCAGATGGGCCTGGTTTCCCGGTCATCCTGCCTGTCACAGAGCCACAGGGTCTAGCCTATGCCCCCGCCCCCCGTAACCAGTCGTTTGGAAGTGACCCCTTCAGTGTGATTGGTCCCAAGGACCACACAATTACACAGGGTAGGCCCAAAACTTGGTCCTTGGGTGCCATCTCTGCCTGTGTCTCTGCAGCAAATTTGGCTGAGTCAATGTGATGGGTTGGAGCACAGAAACCCCCTTGGGGTTGCCAACTGATGTGCCAAGACTACTTCTGCCCCTGCTTTCCTGCGCTGGCAGCTTGGGACTTCAGTGCCCTACCTGGTTTGAGCCAGACCCACTAGCCTGCTGCAAACCCAGACCCAGGTCTGAACCACATCCCCTAAGAGCTGTAAGTTCAATTGAAAACAGGTTAAGAAGTATTCCTGTCTTTAACACTCAGATGTTAAAGAAGGTTGTCCCTTTTGAAGGGAATGAGTGAGTCTGTCTTATCACCCCCTCCTCTCTAGGGGCTGGCACCCCTCTTGGACATCCTTCCTCATCTGCCCCAGGCAACACATGGCTTGGGTGGCCTTAACTGGCATCTCCCTCCCGAAGGTCTATCTCAGGGGTGGCCAACCTGTGGCTCCAGAGCCACATAGAATCATAGAATCATAGAATATCAGGGTTGGAAGGGACCCCAGAAGGTCATCTAGTCCAACCCCCTGCTCAAAGCAGGACCAAGTCCCAGTTAAATCATCCTAGCCAGGACTTTGTCAAGCCTGACCTTAAAAACCTCTAAGGAAGGAGATTCTACCACCTCCCTAGGTAACGCATTCCAGTGTTTCACCACCCTCTTAGTGAAAAAGTTTTTCCTAATATCCAATCTAAACCTCCCCCATTGCAACTTGAGACCATTACTCCTCGTTCTGTCATCTGCTACCATTGAGAACAGTCTAGAGCCATCCTCTTTGAAACCCCCTTTCAGGTAGTTGAAAGCAGCTATCAAATCCCCCCTCATTCTTCTCTTCTGCAGACTAAACAATCCCAGCTCCCTCAGCCTCTCCTCGTAAGTCATGTGCTCCAGACCCCTAATCATTTTTGTTGCCCTTCGCTGTACTCTTTCCAATTTATCCACATCCTTCTTGTAGTGTGGGGCCCAAAACTGGACACAGTACTCCAGATGAGGCCTCACCAGTGTCGAATAGAGGGGAACGATCACGTCCCTCGATCTGCTCGCTATGCCCCTACCTATACATCCCAAAATGCCATTGGCCTTCTTGGCAACAAGGGCACACTGCTGACTCATATCCAGCTTCTCGTCCACTGTCACCCCTAGGTCCTTTTCCGCAGAACTGCTGCCGAGCCATTCGGTCCCTAGTCTGTAGCGGTGCATTGGATTCTTCCATCCTAAGTGCAGGACCCTGCACTTATCCTTATTGAACCTCATTAGATTTCTTTTGGCCCAATCTTCCAATTTGTCTAGGTCCTTCTGTATCCTATCCCTCCCCTCCAGCGTATCTACCACTCCTCCCAGTTTAGTATCATCCGCAAATTTGCTGAGAGTGCAATCCACACCATCCTCCAGATCATTTATGAAGATATTGAACAAAACGGGCCCCAGGACCGACCCCTGGGGCACTCCACTTGACACCGGCTGCCAACTAGACATGGAGCCATTGATCACTACCCGTTGAGCCCGACAATCTAGCCAGCTTTCTACCCACCTTATAGTGCATTCATCCAGCCCATACTTCCTTAACTTGCTGACAAGAATGCTGTGGGAGACCGTGTCAAAAGCTTTGCTAAAGTCAAGAAACAATACATCCACTGCTTTCCCTTCATCCACAGAACCAGTAATCTCATCATAAAAGGCGATTAGATTAGTCAGGCATGACCTTCCCTTGGTGAATCCATGCTGACTGTTCCTGATCACTTTCCTCTCCTCTAAGTGCTTCAGGATTGATTCTTTGAGGACCTTCTCCATGATTTTTCCAGGGACTGAGGTGAGGCTGACCGGCCTGTAGTTCCCAGGATCCTCCTTCTTCCCTTTTTTAAAGATGGGCACTACATTAGCCTTTTTCCAGTCATCCGGGACTTCCCCCGTTAGCCACGAGTTTTCAAAGATAATGGCCAAGGGCTCTGCAATCACAGCCGCCAATTCCCTCAGCACTCTCGGATGCAATTCGTCCGGCCCCATGGACTTGTGCACGTCCAGCTTTTCTAAATAGTCCCTAACCACCTCTATCTCTACAGAGGGCTGGCTATCTCTTCCCCATTTTGTGATGCCCAGCACAGCAGTCTGGGAGCTGACCTTGTTAGTGAAAACAGAGGCAAAAAAAGCATTGAGTACATTAGCTTTTTCCACATCCTCTGTCACTAGTTTGCCTCCCTCATTCAGTAAGGGGCCCACACTTTCCTTGGCTTTCTTCTTGTTGCCAACATACCTGAAGAAACCCTTCTTGTTACTCTTGACATCTCTTGCTAGCTGCAGCTCCAGGTGCGATTTGGCCCTCCTGATATCTTTCCTACATGCCCGAGCAATATTTTTATACTCTTCCCTGGTCATATGTCCAACCTTCCACTTCTTGTAAGCTTCTTTTTTATGTTTAAGATCCGCTAAGATTTCACCATTAAGCCAAGCTGGTCGCCTGCCATATTTACTATTCTTTCGACTCATCGGGATGGTTTGTCCCTGTAACCTCAACAGGGATTCCTTGAAATACAGCCAGCTCTCCTGGACTCCCTTCCCTTTCATGTTAGTCCCCCAGGGGATCCTGGCCATCTGTTCCCTGAGGGAGTCAAAGTCTGCTTTCCTGAAGTCCAGGGTCCGTATCCTGCTGCTTACCTTTCTTCCCTGCGTCAGGATCCTGAACTCAACCAACTCATGGTCACTGCCTCCCAGATTCCCATCCACTTTTGCTTCCCCCACTAATTCTACCCGGTTTGTGAGCAGCAGGTCAAGAAAAGCGCTCCCCCTAGTTGGCTCCCCTAGCACTTGCACCAGGAAATTGTCCCCTACGCTTTCCAAAAACTTCCTGGATTGTCTATGCACCGCTGTATTGCTCTCCCAGCAGATATCAGGAAAATTAAAGTCACCCATGAGAATCAGGGCATGCGATCTAGTAGCTTCCGTGAGTTGCCGGAAGAAAGCCTCATCCACCTCATCCCCCTGGTCCGGTGGTCTATAGCAGACTCCCATCATGACATCACTCTTGTTGCACACACTTCTAAACTTAATCCAGAGACACTCAGGTTTTTCCACAGTTTCGTACCGGAGCTCTGAGCAGTCATACTGCTCCCTTACATACAGTGCTACTCCCCCACCTTTTCTGCCCTGCCTGTCCTTCCTGAACAGTTTATAACCATCCATGACTGTACTCCAGTCATGTGAGTTATCCCACCAAGTCTCTGTTATTCCAATCACGTCATAATTCCTTGACATCACCAGGACCTCCAGTTCTCCCTGCTTGTTTCCAAGGCTTTGTGCATTTGTATATAAGCAATTGAGATAACCTGTTGATCGCCCCTCATTCCCAGTATGAGGCAGGAGCCCTCCCCTCACAGACATTCCTGCCTGTGCTTCCTCCCGGTATCCCGCTTTCCCACTTACCTCAGGGCTTTGGTCTCCTTCCCCCGGTGAACCTAGTTTAAAGCCCTCCTCACTAGGTTAGCCAGCCTGCTGGCAAAGATGTTCTTCCCTCTCTTCGTAAGATGGAGCCCGTCTCTGCCCAGCACTCCTCCTTCATGGAACACCATCCCATGGTCAAAGAATCCAAAGCCTTCTCTCCGACACCACCTGCGTAGCCATTCGTTGACCTCCACGATTCGACGGTCCCTACCCAGGCCTTTTCCTTCCACGGGGAGGATGGACGAGAACACCACTTGCGCCTCCAACTCCTTTATCCTTCTTCCCAGAGCCACGTAGTCCGCAGTGATCCGCTCAAGGTCATTCTTGGCAGTATCATTGGTGCCCACGTGGAGAAGCAGGAAGGGGTAGCGATCTGAGGGCTTGATGAGTCTCGGCAGTCTCTCCGTCACATCACGAATCTTAGCCCCTGGCAAGCAGCAGACTTCTCGGTTTTCCCGGTCAGGGCGGCAGATAGATGACTCAGTCCCCCGGAGGAGAGAGTCCCCGACCACCACCACCCGCCTTCTCCTCTTGGGAGTGGTGGTCGTGGAACCCCCAACCTCAGGACATCGCATCTCATGCCTCCCAACCAGCGGAATCTCCTTCTGCTTTCTCCCCCCAGACATATCATCTGGTCCACTCTCCGCATTGGTACCTGTGGAGAGAACATGAAAGCGGTTAGTTACCTGTGTCTGTGTTACTGGAACCCGGACATTCCGCTTACCTCTTCTGGAGGTCACATGTTGCCAAGCTTCTTCACTGGCCTCTTGGCTCCTCTGTGCAACCTGCTCTATATCTTTAGAGCTTTGTGCCCCTAGAAGGCTATCCTGAGTTTGGTCCAGAAAATCCTCAGTCTCTCGTATACAACGCAGGGTCATTACCTGTTGCTCCAGACCTTCAATCTTCTCTTCCAACATGGAGACCAGCTTGCACTTTGTACAGACAAAGTCGCTTCTGTCCTGTGGAAGAAAGACAAACATGGCACATCCAGTGCAGGTCACAACAGCTGAACCCCCCCCTTCCATATCACCTACCTACTATGAGCTTCCTCAGAGACGTTGGCAAGATGTAAGCCTCACTGGGCTCACTCCAGGCGAACTCCCAGGCAAACTCCTGCTGTGAGCTGCTCTGCTGTCCCCGCTGCTCAGCTGGTTCGCGAGGCTCTGGCTAATTTTAAACAGCCAGGCTTCCCTGACGCAAACACACAGACACCCTAATGCCCGCCCCCTGCAGGCTAGCAGCCAATCAGACACTCACTCAGGCTCTTCAAAAGTTAATATGCAGCTTGTTATATAGGCACCAACTCCAGGGCTGGAGCTACAGGCGCCAACTTTCCAGTGTGCTACAGGGTGCTCACTGCTCAACTGCGGGCTCTGTCCCAGGCCCAGCCCCCAGCTCCACTCCACTCCTTCCCCCAAGGCCCCTGCCCCTTCCCCGGAATCTGCTGCGTCCTTGCTCCTCCTCCCTCCTTCCTCCCGAGAACCTTCTGCGCAACACAAAACAGTGGATCGCGGCGGGCGATCACCCAATACTCCTGGGTGAACGGCCCTCCCTAGGGGACTGGTGCTGGTCCTGGCCCTCCAACAGCCTCTTCCATGTGTTCCCTGGCCGGCCAGGTCTCTGTTGGCATCCCCTTCCCCTGAGACCACAGAGCTCTGCCTTGGCCTGCGAAGGTTAAGCTGCCCCTGTGTATTGCCGCTTTGCCTGCCCTGCCCGTGTGTCCAAGCTGCAGCAAGCAAGTTCCTGGTGAGGTCCTGGTGTGCAGCGAGAATGTCCTGCTAGAGCCATTTCAGCCCAGGATCTGCACTCGCATGGGGAGCTGGGGCAGGGCAGCACTGGCAGGAGAGGTTGCAGGGGCAGTACTGGCTATTGCTGCTCTGATGGAAGCCAACACAGCATGGGGGAGACTGTTACTAACAAGGGATTGGGGGGGGTTGTCCCTTTTGAAGGGAATGAGTGAGCTTGTTTTACGCAAGCTAGCGTGCTAACAGTATCAGTCTGGCCCCAGTGTGCAGGTGACCCCTTTGTTTGTTTGACAATCCCGCTCACCCCCAGGGAACATACAGCAGTTCAGCCTCAGGAGGTGGTGAGGCTACGTGGCCTGCCCTGGAGGAGGAACCTTGGCAGCAGAGGTGACACGTGGGGGAAGCATGCCATACGCCCTGTGGGCTGCAGCACAGCCTCCCAATCCCTCAATGCGCCTTCTTCAGTGCCAAGCAGGGCCACTTCCCAGCTCAGAACCAGCTCGGGCCCGCCCCCCGCCCCTCCTGCTCTGCCAGCTCTACCTTTGGCTGCAGGCTCCCAGTCATGCCTGGCCTTTGGCCGTGGGATCCAGTTCCCCCTGCTCTATTCCTGGCTCCGGGATGGACTCTGTGAGGTTAGACACTGGTGTTGGTGCAGCCCCTGTGCACGCATGTGCCCACACAGCTGCAGGAGGTTAAATGCCAAGGCTTCCCCCTCTCTCTGATGCAGGATCCCCACTTCGCTCCCAGCAAGGTGCTGTGGTTTGCGATGCGCTTGGAGCTCCTCAGAGCCACACTGCTGGAGCAGGGCAAGCTGCTTGAGGGAGACACGCCCTGGGAGCCAGCCTTGGAGACCATCCCCATTGCCCTGAGCCCTCCCGGATTTATGCAGGGTAGAGGCAACGCCTTTCTGTAGCTCAGGCTGGGGCACAAATTAAAGGTTCTGGTGTGAACCCTAAAAGAAATGCGGGGAGGGGCCGGCACATGACTGCACGTGCCCCCCGATGTCCACATCAAAGCGGTTCCTCCAAGAGAGTGGTCCAAAGCTGGGGCCCTAGCACTGATCCTGTGGCTCCCTGACAGTCAGATCAGTTCAGTTCATGTGAATGCTGGTCTCCAGGCAGATAGCCTATTGAGTCAGACACTTTGTGCCTTCCCTTTCCCACTCGCTGCATAGCAGGACAAAGCCCACAGGAAAGGGAGGCACACACTGCTCATAAAAATATTGCTTGAATTTCCACATCCAAACAAATGCTCCACAGGGTCAGGGCTACTCTCGCTGCCCCGTTCAGTCCCCCGGAGCATGGCTGGTGCTGCCTTGGACCCACCTGCGGCCTGGCTGGAAGCCTGGTCTGGAACATGCCTCTTCCCATAGGTGCTGAGTGTCATGATTGGCATTGGTGTTTCCATGTTGCTCATCGCCACCTTGATCCTGGTCTTGGTCCGTAGGCTGCGCTACAAGAGTAAGTGCCCAGCCCTGCAGGGAGCAAATCTGATCCCTTTCGCAGCCATGGCTCTGGCACGCTGCTGCCCCTCAGGCCATCTTGGGCTTAGTGTCTGCATGCCTGTATATCTAGAGCAGGGGGCTGGCAACCAGGACTCCTGGGTTCTCTCCTACTAATTCACTGCCCTGTGCCTAAGTTTCCCAACATACAAAGGGATTGTGAGGGGTATCCAGGGACTGGTTGGGAAGGGAATAAAGCTCCTGGGGTTCTTTGCGGGCAGCCCAGCTTCCTGGGGCTGAAGTGGGGGGGGTCAGGCAGGACTCTGCCATCTGTATCCCCAAGGCCTCTCCCTGGGCTGGGAGGTGGGTTGTGATGGGGAGTGCAAGCAGGGAGTCAGATTGGTGGGGAAGGGAGCAGGCTCCAACCCACGCTGGGGTGGGGCCCTGGGTTCCCTGCACTGGTAACCTTTCATGTCTCCCTCTCTCTCGGAGGTTCAGGCTCAGGAGACGCCCAAGTATCAATTCCGCAAGCAGGACGAAGTGCGGTTCTACGGGCGCAAGATCATGCGCAAGGTATGGGGCTGGGGCAGAGCACAATGCGCTGGCCCAGGCTGGGGAGTTGGTGCTGACAGTGAAAGCTTTGATGGCTTTGCAAGCTCCAGTGTAGTGCTCCAATCCCTGTCCCCTCCCTGCCCATCTGAAGGGCGGCTCTGGGGGTAGTTCAATTTCACAGTTAGACACTGGTGTTGGACAGGGTGATGGCTCCCGGCCAGCATGGCCAGGGGCTCCAAGCTGCAGAGATTGTTCTGCCACAGGGTGTTGAGTCCTGGCCTTGGCCTGTGCCCCTGTGAGCTGGCCCCATGGCACCTCCCCCAACCCATGCTCCTCTCCTCCCGCTGCAGCTGAGGAGTAAGAGCTCTAGCAGAGGGGCCTGGTCTCCCGGTCATCCTGCCTGTCACAGAGCCACAGGGTCTAGCCTATGCCCCCGCCCCCCGTAACCAGTCCTTTGGGAGTGACCCCTTCAGTGTGATTGGTCCCAAGGACCACACAATTACACAGGGTAGGCCCAAAACTTGGTCCTTGGGTGCCATCTCTGCCTGTCTCTCTGCAGCAAATTTGGCTGAGTCAATGTGATGGGTTGGAGCACAGAAACCCCCTTGGGGTTGCCAACTGATGTGCCAAGACTACTTCTGCCCCTGCTTTCCTGCGCTGGCAGCTTGGGACTTCAGTGCCCTACCTGGTTTGAGCCAGACCCACTAGCCTGCTGCAAACCCAGACCCAGGTCTGAACCACATCCGCTAACAGCTGTAAGTTCAATTGAAAACAGGTTAAGAAGTATTCCTGTCTTTAACACTCAGATGTTAAAGAAGGTTGTCCCTTTTGAAGGGAATGAGTGAGTCTGTCTTATCACCCCCTCCTCTCTAGGGGCTGGCACCCCTCTTGGACATCCTTCCTCATCTGCCCCAGGCAACACATGGCTTGGGTGGCCTTAACTGGCATCTCCCTCCCTACGGTCTATCTCAGGGGTGGCCAACCTGTGGCTCCAGAGCCACATGCAGCTCTTCAAAAGTTAATATGCAGCTTGTTATATAGGCACCAACTCCAGGGCTGGAGCTACAGGCGCCAACTTTCCAGTGTGCTACAGGGTGCTCACTGCTCAACTGCGGGCTCTGTCCCAGGCCCAGCCCCCAGCTCCACTCCACTCCTTCCCCCAAGGCCCCTGCCCCTTCCCCGGAATCTGCTGCGTCCTTGCTCCTCCTCCCTCCTTCCTCCCGAGAACCTTCTGCGCAACACAAAACAGTGGATCGCGGCGGGCGATCACCCAATACTCCTGGGTGAACGGCCCTCCCTAGGGGACTGGTGCTGGTCCTGGCCCTCCAACAGCCTCTTCCATGTGTTCCCTGGCCGGCCAGGTCTCTGTTGGCATCCCCTTCCCCTGAGACCACAGAGCTCTGCCTTGGCCTGCGAAGGTTAAGCTGCCCCTGTGTATTGCCGCTTTGCCTGCCCTGCCCGTGTGTCCAAGCTGCAGCAAGCAAGTTCCTGGTGAGGTCCTGGTGTGCAGCGAGAATGTCCTGCTAGAGCCATTTCAGCCCAGGATCTGCACTCGCATGGGGAGCTGGGGCAGGGCAGCACTGGCAGGAGAGGTTGCAGGGGCAGTACTGGCTATTGCTGCTCTGATGGAAGCCAACACAGCATGGGGGAGACTGTTACTAACAAGGGATTGGGGGGGGTTGTCCCTTTTGAAGGGAATGAGTGAGCTTGTTTTACGCAAGCTAGCGTGCTAACAGTATCAGTCTGGCCCCAGTGTGCAGGTGACCCCTTTGTTTGTTTGACAATCCCGCTCACCCCCAGGGAACATACAGCAGTTCAGCCTCAGGAGGTGGTGAGGCTACGTGGCCTGCCCTGGAGGAGGAACCTTGGCAGCAGAGGTGACACGTGGGGGAAGCATGCCATACGCCCTGTGGGCTGCAGCACAGCCTCCCAATCCCTCAATGCGCCTTCTTCAGTGCCAAGCAGGGCCACTTCCCAGCTCAGAACCAGCTCGGGCCCGCCCCCCGCCCCTCCTGCTCTGCCAGCTCTACCTTTGGCTGCAGGCTCCCAGTCATGCCTGGCCTTTGGCCGTGGGATCCAGTTCCCCCTGCTCTATTCCTGGCTCCGGGATGGACTCTGTGAGGTTAGACACTGGTGTTGGTGCAGCCCCTGTGCACGCATGTGCCCACACAGCTGCAGGAGGTTAAATGCCAAGGCTTCCCCCTCTCTCTGATGCAGGATCCCCACTTCGCTCCCAGCAAGGTGCTGTGGTTTGCGATGCGCTTGGAGCTCCTCAGAGCCACACTGCTGGAGCAGGGCAAGCTGCTTGAGGGAGACACGCCCTGGGAGCCAGCCTTGGAGACCATCCCCATTGCCCTGAGCCCTCCCGGATTTATGCAGGGTAGAGGCAACGCCTTTCTGTAGCTCAGGCTGGGGCACAAATTAAAGGTTCTGGTGTGAACCCTAAAAGAAATGGGGGGAGGGGCCGGCACATGACTGCACGTGCCCCCCGATGTCCACATCAAAGCGGTTCCTCCAAGAGAGTGGTCCAAAGCTGGGGCCCTAGCACTGATCCTGTGGCTCCCTGACAGTCAGATCAGTTCAGTTCATGTGAATGCTGGTCTCCAGGCAGATAGCCTATTGAGTCAGACACTTTGTGCCTTCCCTTTCCCACTCGCTGCATAGCAGGACAAAGCCCACAGGAAACGGAGGCACACACTGCTCATAAAAATATTGCTTGAATTTCCACATCCAAACAAATGCTCCACAGGGTCAGGGCTACTCTCGCTGCCCCGTTCAGTCCCCCGGAGCATGGCTGGTGCTGCCTTGGACCCACCTGCGGCCTGGCTGGAAGCCTGGTCTGGAACATGCCTCTTCCCATAGGTGCTGAGTGTCATGATTGGCATTGGTGTTTCCATGTTGCTCATCGCCACCTTGATCCTGGTCTTGGTCCGTAGGCTGCGCTACAAGAGTAAGTGCCCAGCCCTGCAGGGAGCAAATCTGATCCCTTTCGCAGCCATGGCTCTGGCACGCTGCTGCCCCTCAGGCCATCTTGGGCTTAGTGTCTGCATGCCTGTATATCTAGAGCAGGGGGCTGGCAACCAGGACTCCTGGGTTCTCTCCTACTAATTCACTGCCCTGTGCCTAAGTTTCCCAACATACAAAGGGATTGTGAGGGGTATCCAGGGACTGGTTGGGAAGGGAATAAAGCTCCTGGGGTTCTTTGCGGGCAGCCCAGCTTCCTGGGGCTGAAGTGGGGGGGGTCAGGCAGGACTCTGCCATCTGTATCCCCAAGGCCTCTCCCTGGGCTGGGAGGTGGGTTGTGATGGGGAGTGCAAGCAGGGAGTCAGATTGGTGGGGAAGGGAGCAGGCTCCAACCCACGCTGGGGTGGGGCCCTGGGTTCCCTGCACTGGTAACCTTTCATGTCTCCCTCTCTCTCGGAGGTTCAGGCTCAGGAGACGCCCAAGTATCAATTCCGCAAGCAGGACGAAGTGCGGTTCTACGGGCGCAAGATCATGCGCAAGGTATGGGGCTGGGGCAGAGCACAATGCGCTGGCCCAGGCTGGGGAGTTGGTGCTGACAGTGAAAGCTTTGATGGCTTTGCAAGCTCCAGTGTAGTGCTCCAATCCCTGTCCCCTCCCTGCCCATCTGAAGGGCGGCTCTGGGGGTAGTTCAATTTCACAGTTAGACACTGGTGTTGGACAGGGTGATGGCTCCCGGCCAGCATGGCCAGGGGCTCCAAGCTGCAGAGATTGTTCTGCCACAGGGTGTTGAGTCCTGGCCTTGGCCTGTGCCCCTGTGAGCTGGCCCCATGGCACCTCCCCCAACCCATGCTCCTCTCCTCCCGCTGCAGCTGAGGAGTAAGAGCTCTAGCAGAGGGGCCTGGTCTCCCGGTCATCCTGCCTGTCACAGAGCCACAGGGTCTAGCCTATGCCCCCGCCCCCCGTAACCAGTCCTTTGGGAGTGACCCCTTCAGTGTGATTGGTCCCAAGGACCACACAATTACACAGGGTAGGCCCAAAACTTGGTCCTTGGGTGCCATCTCTGCCTGTCTCTCTGCAGCAAATTTGGCTGAGTCAATGTGATGGGTTGGAGCACAGAAACCCCCTTGGGGTTGCCAACTGATGTGCCAAGACTACTTCTGCCCCTGCTTTCCTGCGCTGGCAGCTTGGGACTTCAGTGCCCTACCTGGTTTGAGCCAGACCCACTAGCCTGCTGCAAACCCAGACCCAGGTCTGAACCACATCCGCTAACAGCTGTAAGTTCAATTGAAAACAGGTTAAGAAGTATTCCTGTCTTTAACACTCAGATGTTAAAGAAGGTTGTCCCTTTTGAAGGGAATGAGTGAGTCTGTCTTATCACCCCCTCCTCTCTAGGGGCTGGCACCCCTCTTGGACATCCTTCCTCATCTGCCCCAGGCAACACATGGCTTGGGTGGCCTTAACTGGCATCTCCCTCCCTACGGTCTATCTCAGGGGTGGCCAACCTGTGGCTCCAGAGCCACATGCAGCTCTTCAAAAGTTAATATGCAGCTTGTTATATAGGCACCAACTCCAGGGCTGGAGCTACAGGCGCCAACTTTCCAGTGTGCTACAGGGTGCTCACTGCTCAACTGCGGGCTCTGTCCCAGGGCCAGCCCCCAGCTCCACTCCACTCCTTCCCCCAAGGCCCCTGCCCCTTCCCCGGAATCTGCTGCGTCCTTGCTCCTCCTCCCTCCTTCCTCCCGAGAACCTTCTGCGCAACACAAAACAGTGGATCGCGGCGGGCGATCACCCAATCCTCCTGGGTGAACGGCCCTCCCTAGGGGACTGGTGCTGGTCCTGGCCCTCCAACAGCCTCTTCCATGTGTTCCCTAGCCGGCCAGGTCTCTGTTGGCATCCCCTTCCCCTGAGACCACAGAGCTCTGCCTTGGCCTGCGAAGGTTAAGCTGCCCCTGTGTATTGCCGCTTTGCCTGCCCTGCCCATGTGTCCAAGCTGCAGCAAGCAAGTTCCTGGTGAGGTCCTGGTGTGCAGCGAGACAGTAGCAGTGTGGCCCCAGTGTGCAGGTGACGGCCAGAGTACAATCCCGCTCACCCCCAGGGAACATACCCCTGGTATTTCATACCTCCCCCCTGAGGAGGGGGTGAGGCTACGTGGCCTGCCCTGGAGGAGGAACCTTGGCAGCAGAGGTGACACGTGGGGGAAGCATGCCATACGCCCTATGAGCTGCATGCCCTCTTGCCATGTCAGGGCTCCCCATCCCCTGCTTCAGTTGGGCAATGCCCCTGTGCTGCGAGCCCTGCGGTGGGGGTCCCATCTCAGCCTGCCCCCTCTGGCAGCTGCTGGACCCTGCACCTTTGCATCCCGGCCCCATTTCTCCCTCAGGCCTCTCCTCCACTGGCCACTCACTGTCCAGTTTACCCCCACCCTCATTTGTGGTTTGGTCCCAATGGCGGCCCAGGAAATGGACATGCAGTGAGCCCTGAGTGTTCTATCAACCCATCCCCCTTTCTGGGCAGCACATGGGCGGGGCTAACGCAGGGAGGTGGTGCAT
Source organism: Dermochelys coriacea (assembly GCF_009764565.3). Classification (NCBI taxonomy): domain Eukaryota; kingdom Metazoa; phylum Chordata; order Testudines; family Dermochelyidae; genus Dermochelys; species Dermochelys coriacea. The sequence goes on from NC_050087.2 coordinate 8,461,597, forward strand.
GGTACCAACCACAGAGTCTGGTCAATACCCTGCCCCAGTCCTGGTAGACCTGTGGACATGCCACCCCCTTTCAGCAATTCCCCCTCTCTCCCCACCAATCTTCGCCACCAAGGTTACAGGTTCACTTGGACTCTCATCAGTGAATGTCGCCATGTCAGATCCTATGGAGCACTGGGTAATGGGAATATCTCCAGAACACGGATACGGTAACCCAGGTGCTACATTCATTTTGCTCTGCCTGGACTTGGTTTAGGATGAGCGCTCACAGCCAGCACGTCGCCAGCTCCGTCTGCCAAGCCCCCATCGTCTAACTGCCGCACAATGCTGGTGGACTCCACCCCAGCGAGAGACAGAGCAAGCGCTTCCCACCACACACAGAATTTTCTGCCTGCAGTTCACCACGGGGAAATCTCAGTGGAGGAGTTGGACTTGCCAAGCCCCGGAAGCTGCAGCAGCTGCTGTGCTACAATCAGCAAGGTTTCTAGCTGGTTTCCCCCAATCAGCCCCCTGCCTCCTGCAGGGAGGAGCAGCACAGAGAGCATGAGCATGAGAAGGGGACTGGGGCTGGCCCCTGTGCCCTTTGAATCAGTCACACAGTGCCCACTGAGCTCTGGGAGGCAGAATCAAGGCCTTGCTGAGCACAGGCAGCACCAAGGGGTCATGGAGACATAGGCGGCAAGTTATAGGGTCCTGTGGTGACTTGGCACTAGCAATATTCGAGCCTAGGGGCCCAGCTCCACCAGTATTTGGGGCAGGGTGTGTCCCCCCCCCCCGGCCTACCTGCCGCCACCCCGCGCCTCCTACGATTGTACCCCGGCCTTCCCTTGCTGCCCCCAAGCACCAGAGCAGAGCATCCCTGCCTCCATGCTGCCTCCCTGCAGCAACTGCTGCCGCAGGGTCCTTGTGCCCCCCCCACTCCCTTGCCAGGGCAGACCGACTCTGAGCCTGCCCTTCCACCTCAGACCCTTCCCTTTTCCGGCGGGACCCTCCACCAGCACAGGGCCCCCCCCCCGCCCGCAGTCACCACTCCTGCCCCATGCTGGGCAAGGAGGCAGCCCCATCCCTCACCCCCAGTGAGGCTACAGTCAGGGCCAAGTGCAGGGGAGGAGGCGCATGCAGCACCCCCCGGCATCCACCCTGGGGGAGGGGAGGGAGATTCCTGGACCTGAGAGGGGCCCTAGGAGCAAATGCAGTGACAGTGCTGGGAGTGAGTATGCTGCTGGGGGGGGGGTGGGAAAGGGGGGCTCCTCCCCAGAGCTCGCTGCTGCCAGCAGGGAAAGGGCTGGGGGGAGTCCTCCTCTCTGGCTCCTGTCCTAGAGCAGCCTGCCTGCACCCCAAACTCATCCCCAGCCCTTCCCCACCCCAGAGCCCACACCCCCAGCCAGAGCTTTCACCCCCCACCTCAACCCTCAACCTTAGCCCTGAGCCCCTCCAGCACCCCAAACCCCTCATCCCCAGTCCCAGCCAGAGCCCTCATCCCCCCGCACCCTAACTTTCTGCCCAAGCCCTGAGTTTCTCTAACACCCCAAACACCCCAGCCCCAGACAAAGCCCTCACCCCCACACTCCTACTCTCACCCTGAGCTCCTCCCACACCCCAAACCCCTCATCTGGCACCATACCTCACAGCCCTCACCTTTGTAAGCCCTGTCTTTGCACCCCCTCCCATCCCCAAACTCGCTCCCAGAGCCTGCACCCTGCACCCCAATCACTTGCCCCAGCCTAGGACCTGCAGCCCAGACCTCCTCCCCCACCCAAACTCCCTCCCAGAGCCTTGGGCAGGTGGGGGCAGAGTTTGGGCAGGGGCAAGTTCTAGGCACCACCAAAAATTATACAAACCTGCCGCCCCTGCATGGAGAATAGGCCCACCAATGGCTATTAGCCAAGATGGTCAGGGAGGCAACCCCTGGGGGTCCTAAACCTCTAACTCCAGAAGCTGGGAGTGGAGGATGGGATGGATCACTCAGTCATTGCTCTGTTCTGTTCATTCCCTCTGAAACATCTGGCACCGGCCACGGTCAGAAGGCAGGATACTGGGCTGGATGGACCATTGGGCTGACCCAGCGTGGCTGTTCTTATGTTCTTAAGATACAAAGACTGACTTTAGAGAACTGGCCTGGAGAGCAGGCCCCCGCTGCCCCAGTGGCAGAGCCCTTGCCCCACCCGCAGAGTTCATTCTCCACATCACAGTGAAGTCCACACCTTGTGGGACTCAAACAGCTGCACTGATTTGGCTCAAACATTACAAGAAAATCACTCACCACCTTCAGGTGAACACCAGGTGGAGAAACTCCCGGGCCAAGGTGACAGCATGAAGCAGAGTTCAGATCAGAGTCCTGATGTTACTGTAACACCGGCATGGCAGTCGGTGGCAGATTGCCAAAGCTCAGGCTCCAGGCCCAGCCCTGCCCTCACCCTGTAACCCCCTTAGCGGCCAGGAAGAGGCTACAGATAACGAGGGCGAGGGATCAATGAACAGCAGCCGCCCTCTAGCCCACACAGGCTCACAGACTAGCCTGTGATGCTGTTAACAGCCACCCAAGGGACAAAGGGTGTTGGATCCATGGGACCCAGATTCCTGTCAGGGCAGCCATCTCCTCTCACCCCAAAGCCCTGGCACAGAAGAAAAAGCTGCCTGGGCATACCCCTTGGAAGGGAGCTCTGCTCAGGATGCAAGGGTCCCTCTGCCAGCTCTCATTCAGGGTGCCCACTGAGGCACGGGGCAGAAGCAGTCAGGTTAATCCAGCACTTGATTGCCTTTGCACTGCAGCAACAGCCTCTGAAGACTGATCAGCAAGCGAGGCCACGCCCTGAAAACAGGGCTGGACAGACAGAGGCTGTGTGGAAAGGTCTAGCAAAGTGTCCGTGGCCTTCCCCACCCCACCAGCCCAGCCTTCCCTGCCCAGCATCTGCCAAACCCAGCCTAGCCTTTGCCCCTGCTAGCCCACTGTCCATGCCCCCGAACTTTTCCCACCAAGCACCTGCTTCCCCCAACCCAGCCTCCCGCAACCAACACCCCCTCAACTTCCCACCTAGTGCCTGCCACCCTCCTCCCAGCACCTGCTGCTGCCGCCGCCCCATCCCCTTCCCCACAAGCCTTCCCTGCCACCCTCAGCCAGCCTTCCCTCCCCCCTGCCCAGTCAGTCTTCCCCACTTGCTACCTCACTCTCTCCAGCCTGCCCTGCCCCACCCAGAATCCCATCCCACAACCCACCCTTTCCCACCCAATGGCTCAGCTAAGCCTTGCAGCAGTGTCAGCTACTTCAGAGGAGATCTCTGTGCTGGTTGTTACTCGCGTACTTTGGAGCTCATAGGCACATAGAGCCCACCATCTATGCAGCGTCACCAGCTTCAGAGCTCAGAATTGAGGCCCCAAAATCATGAGATTACAAAACTGATCAGTTTGGGTTCTTTATTCATCCCTCCACGGAGCCGCTGGATCGTACTCCCCAGCTGTGAGCGCTAGACACTGATTTCATTGGCTAAGCAAAAGCTGAAATTCTCACAAATTCACAGGCTTCAGAGTAGCAGCCGTGTTAGAGTGAGCTGTAGCTCACGAAAGCTTATGCTCAAATAAATTTGTTAGTCTCTAAGGTGCCACAAGTAATCCTTTTCTTTTCACAAATTCACATGACTCCAAGAGGTGGGACCTTAAGAAAGCCACCAGTCCTCCTTAGAGTCAGTGACCTTGACTGTGCTCCGGGGAGGCTCATCTCTGTTCCCAGGTGTCCAGCTGTGCTCTGCTTGGGAGTGCTCTCTCACAAGTGTGATATTGGGGAGAAAGGAGCACACAAGGGGTATGGCCCAGGCCTGAGAGACAATTGGACACGTTTCCATGTACAGCATCAGGTTTAAAACTACCAGAGCAAAATGAAGTGGGAATTTTCTGTAATATTTTAATTAAGCCTATGCATGCCTCAGTTTTCCTCTGTACTTCACACTGTTACCCAATGGGTCCAGAAGGGTTAAAATGCTCATGGGCAAAGTAGGAGACATGAGGTTCCTGGACTTTCAGAAAGCCTTTGACAAAGAGCCTTGGTGGGGGTCCTAAGCAAGTAAGCAGTCATGGGATAAGAGGAAAAGTCCTCTCATGGATCAGTAACTTAAAAGACAGGAAACAAAGGATAGGAATAAATGGTCCATATTCAGAATGAAGAGAGGTAAATAGTGGTGTCTCCCAGGGATCTGTACTGGGACTAGTGATGTTCACATATTCATAAATGATCTGGAAAAGGGGATAAATGGTGATGTGGCAAAATGTGCAAATGATAGAAACTTCCTCAAGACGGATAAGTCCAAAGCCCTGACCCTGTGGAGCACTTGTTTGGATGTGGAAATTCAGGCAATATTTTTATGAGCAGTGTGTGCCTCCGTTTCCTGTGGGCTTTGTCCTGCTATGCAGCAAGTGGGAAAGGGAAGGCACAAAGTGTCTGACTCAATAGGCTATCTGCTGGAGACCAGCATTCACATGAACTGAACTGATCTGACTG